>NC_088419.1:80953691-81163691 GCF_034236695.1 Oncorhynchus nerka | reverse complement strand
CACACACACACACACACACACACACACACACACACACACACACACAGGCCCTCGGTGGCTTTCACATTATTATATCTGTGCATAAGGGGTGAGATGGGATGTTGCTCAGATAGTGTTACTTGCCAGTGCCCAGTGATATTACCTGGTCCCCAAATCCAGCTGTATATGATGCATTGCACTGTGTTGACCTGTTTTACTGTGTATTTTCAGGGTGATGAGGGACACCTTGGCCCACCTGGCGGCCCTGGCACCACTGTAAGTGTCTCCAGGTGTTTCATCATGAAGTAACACAGATGAGATGTGATAAAACATGAAAAGCTGATGCATCCTGTAATGTGTGTGTGTGTGTGTGTGTGTGTGTGTGTGTGTGTGTGTGTGTGTGTGTGTGTGTGTGTGTGTGTGTGTGTGTGTGTGTGTGTGTGCGTGTGTTTCTCTACAGGGGAGAGTTGGAAGGAAAGGCTACATAGGGGAACCTGGACCTGAGGGACTGAAGGTAAGTTACTATCATACTTGCATACTGTACGCATGCTGTATTGGACTGTTTAGAAAAACAACTAACACAGTGTCAGTCGATCAGGTCCATTTGCAGATATGGTCAAGTGTGTGTGTAACCATCTCTTTCCCTTGGTGTTGTGTCTAATCATAAGCTAACTGTCCAGAATCATTCCAGAACAGTGAGCAATATAACCAGGGCAGTAGGAATGAAAACTTACATTAAACATACAAAGTATGTGGACACCCCTTCAAATTAGTGGGTTTGGCTATTTCAACCACACCTGTTTCTAACAGGTGTATAAAATCAAGTGCACAGCCATGCAATCTCCATTGACAAACATTGGCAGTAGAATGGGCTTACTGAAGTGCTCAGTGACTTTCGACGTGGCACCGTCATAGGATGCCACCTTTCCAACAAGTCAGTTTGTCAAATTGATGACCTGCCTGAGCTGCGCCGGTCAACTGTAAGTGATGTTATTGTGAAGTGGAAACGTCTAGGAGCAACAACAGCTCCGCCGCGAAGTGGTAAGCCACACAAGCTCACCGAACGGGACCGGCGAGTGCTGATTCGCTTGTCGCGTAGAAATCGCCTGTCCTCGGTTACAACACTCACTACCGTGTTCCAAACTGCCTCTGGAAGCAATGTCAGCATAAGAACTGTTCGTTGGGAGATTGATGAAATGGGTTTCCATGGCCGAGCAGCCGTACACAGGGGAAAGGTAAGGCTGCCTTATCTGTTGTTCTGTTCCTCAGCAAGGCAGTTAACCCACTGTTCTCCGCGCGCCTAAGATCACCATGTGCAATGCCAAGCGTTCGCTACAGTGGTGTAACAGTGGTGTTAAGCTAGCCGCCATTGGACTCTAGAGCAGTGGAAACGTGTTCTCTGGAGTGATGAATCACGCTTCCCCATCTGGCAGTCCGACGGACAAATCTGGGTTTGGTGGATGCCAGGAGAACGCTACCTGCACGAATTCATGGTGTCGATGTAAAGTTTGGTGGAGATGGAATAATGGTATGGGGCTGTTTTTCATGGTTTGGGCTAGGCCCCTTAGTTCCAATGATGCAAAATCAATATAATGACATTCTAGATGATTCTGTGCTTCACACTTTGTTGCAACAGTTTGGGAAGGCCCTTTCCTCTTTCAGCATGACAATGCCCCTGTGCACAAAGCGAGGTCCATACAGAAATGGTTTGTCGAGATCAGTGTGAAAGAACTTGACTGGCCTGCACAGAGCCCTGACCTTAACACCGTCAAACACCTTTGGAATGTATTGGAATGCCGACTCCGAGCCAGGCCTAATCGGCCAACATCAATGGCCGGCCTCACTAATGCTCTTGTGGCTGAATAGATGCAAGTCCCCTCAGCAGTTCCAACATCTAGTGGAACTCCTTCCCAGAAGAGTGGAGGCTGTAATGGCAGCGAAGGGCGGACCAACTCCATATTAATGCCCATTAATGCCCAATGAGCAGGTGTCCACATTCTTTTGGCCATGTAGTGTACTATCTAATCGACATGGCCTGCTTACCACTTTTGAGGTCTTAGTTTAGTTTTTGTTTGTTTAGGTTTTTCTCTTTAAAACAAAGAGCAGAATTCCAGACGTGTTCTTCAGGTTACTTCATTAGAGTTAACTGGTGTGAACCCAGTGCAAGGCCTTGTGCCTTCACTATTACTGCTGCACAATGTGGCAGATGTTCATTAGTATGGATTACACTTGAGTGTTTTCCTCTGAATGCCACGCAAGTCAGAGTCCCGGTGTTTGTGAATGAGTTGGGTACTTGTGTTAGTTCAAGGGGAGGTGGTTGTGTCATAAATGTATTGAGCCTTATTAACAAAGAGAAGGAATTCTCCCTGGACTGTTATAGAGTATAATGGAAACCCGCAGGTGGGAAATAAACAGAAACAGAAGAAACCAAGAGCATTTCCATGTGTGCTTTTTAATCATTTGTTTATTTAAAACCCTGTGTGTTCAAGCTGTTGATCATGTGACTGAGCGACCATCGGCTGGATCTTAACATCTTAACACACAGGAAGAAAATGTACTCATGTTTTGTTTTGATGTTCTGCTTTTCAGGGGGAGACGGGGGACCTTGGCGGCATTGGAAAAAATGGACCGCAAGTGAGTCTGGTGTTTTTAGCTGACTATGCATGAAATCAACGTCAGTGATTAACCACTTCTTAGTTTGTTCATGTGCAGTACAGCGACTGACTGGGATAAGTCATTAAGTCTCTACTTCCTGAGTCTCAAAGCAGAGTACTCATACATAGAATGTTTATAGTGCTTTTCTCAGACCTAAAGATGCAGAGTGGTTGGTTTTCATTAGTCTGAGTGCAGTGATGGAGATGTAAGGGTCTTTGTGTGGTTTAGTATGGGGAGGGAGGACGAAAAGGATAGAGGAGGAGGTGATGGAGGCAAAGAGGGGTAGGGAGGTGGATGAGGGGTAGGAAGGTGGAGGAGGGGTAGGAAGGTGGAGGAGGAGGGATAGGGAGGTGGAGGAGGGGTGTGGAGGAGGGGTAGGTAGGTGGAGGAGGGGTAGGAAGGTGGAGGAGGGGTAGGTAGGTAGAGGAGGAGGGGTAGGGTTGTGGAGGAGGAGAATGGTATAGGGAGGTGGAGGAGGAGGAGGAGGAGGGGTAGAGAGGTGGAGGACGGGTAGGGTGGTGGAGGAGGACGGGTAGGGAGGTGGAGGAGGGGTAGGAAGGTATTTCTCTAGCAATAAACGTGTGTTTTATACAGAAATTGGCAGCATAAGGATCTCCAGTGAATGACGTTCTCTGGAAGTTACCTCATTTTGAGTTTGCGTTCGTTTGTTTGTGCCAGGGACAATTTTTTTTTTTGTGTGTAAATTTTAAAAAACGCCTCTCGAAGGAAACTAACTGCATAACTGGACTCTTGTTGTTGCCCTTAGAAACACACAAGTATTTGATACACTGCCGATTTTGCCGATTTTCCTACTTACAAAGCATGTAGAGGTCTGTAATGTTTATCATAGGTACACTTCAACTGTGAGAGACGGAATCTAAAACAAAAATCCAGAAAATCACATTGTATGATTTTTAAGTAATTAATTTGCATTTTATTGCATAACATAAGTATTTGATCACCTACCAACCAGTAAGAATTCCGTCTCTCACAGACCTGTTAGTTTTTCTTTAAGAAGCCCTCCTGTTCTCCACTATTTATCTGTATTAACTGCACCTGTTTGAACTCGTTACCTGTATAAAAGACACCTGTCCACACACTCAATCAAACAAACTCCAACCTCTCCACAATGGCCAAGACCAGAGAGCTGTGTAAGGACATCAGGGGTAAAATTGCCTGCACAAGGCTGGGATGGGCTACAGGACAATAGGCAAGCAGCTTGGTGAGAAGGCAACAACTGTTGGCGCAATTATTAGAAAATGGAAGAAGTTCAAGATGACGGTCAATCACCCTCGGTCTGGGGCTCCATGCAAGATCTCACCTTGTGGGGCATCAATGATCATGAGGAAGGTGAGGGATCAGCCCAGAACTACACGGCAGGACCTGCTCAATGACCTGAAGAGAGCTGGGACCACAGTCTCAAAGAAAACCATTAGTAACACACTACGCCGTCATGGATTAAAATCCTACAGCACACGCAAGGTCCCCCTGCTCAAGCCAGCGCATGTCCAGGCCTGTCTGAAGTTTGCCAATGACCATCTGGATGGTCATTGGCAAACAAAAATCCAGAGGAGGAATGGGAGAAGGTCATGTGGTCTGATGAGACAAAAATAGAGCTTTTTGGTCTAAACTCCACTTGCCGTGTTTGGAGGAAGAAGTAGGATGAGTACAACCCCAAGAACACCATCCCAACCGTGAAGCATGGAGGTGGAAACATCATTCTTTGGGGATGCTTTTCTGCAAAGGGGACAGGATGACTGCACCGTATTGAGGGGAGGATGGATGGGGCCATGTATCGCAAGATCTTGGCAAACAACCTCCTTCCCTCAGTAAGAGCATTGAAGATGGGTCTTCCAGCATGACAACGACCCGAAACACACAGCCAGGGCAACTAAGGAGTGGCTCCGTAAGAAGCATCTCAAGGTCCTGGAGTGGCCTAGCCAGTCTCCAGACCTGAACCCAATAGAACATCTTTGGAGGAAGCTGAAAGTCTGTATTGCCCAGCGACAGCCCCGAAACCTGAAGGATCTGGAGAAGGTCTGTATGGAGGAGTGGGCCAAAATCTCTGCTGCAGTGTGTGCAAACCTGGTCAAGAACTACAGGAAACGTATGATCTCTGTAATTGCAAACAGAGGTTTCTGTACCAAATATTAAGTTCTGCTTTTCTGATGTATCAGATACTTATGTTATGCAATAAAATGCTAATTGATTACTTAAAAATCATACAATGTGATTTTCTGGATTTTTGTTTTAAATTCCGTCTCTCACAGTTGAAGTGTACCTATGATAAAAAATTACAGACCTCTACATGCTTTGTAAGTAGGAAAACCTGCAAAATCGGCAGTGTATCAAATACTTGTTCTCCCCACTGTACATACCGCACATCTCTACAGTAGAAATAGTCAAGAAAAGAAACACTGACGATCCAGATGAGAATGATCATCTATGTTCATTCATCAATAACAAGTCATGGCTCTACTAGTACTGGAACAACATCAGTGGCCCGACTAGTTTTCTAAAACATCTGTGGAATACTACTACTACTTTGGATTGGTCTAATTAACTGCAAAATTGCAATGTTTCAAAAGTCTGTCTTTGTTGTTTTTTGGTCCATATAGTCTTTTGACACCCAAAACAAAAGCAGCAACATGTTTTCCCATGCAAGAAATCCACACACAACCCTCTCATGCATGTCACATCTCAATGCCTTATGCCTCTCTGTGTTCGTCAGGTCCCTTAATGCTAGTATTTCCATTGTGTGCGGATGGCTTTCACAGCCACTGAATACGACTTCCAAATGGCTCCCTATTTACTACATAGTACACTAATTTTGACCAGAGCCCTATGGGCACTATATAGGGAATGTGGTGCCATTTGGGACACAACCTATGCGTTGCGTAGGAGAGCACACATGAAAGGGATTAACCATTTACCACAGACTGTATCTAGCTAGGACCCCTTTGAAGCCAATGCCATGTAAAAAAAAAAGAAGACCTCAGCTTGGAAACACATGGAGCCTCTAATGAACGTCATTACATCACTTTCCAAATCAATCTAATCTGGAGAGTCTGAGAGAGACTGCCGATGGGCTGGCTAACTGCAGGTTAGCCCTGGTCAGGAGGTTCCTGGCTGAACGTGTTCAATGTGTTCACGAAGGCTTTGTTGTGTCACCTAGAGAGAACTTAATGCACTTAATGCAATGTTGCCAGTAAAGCATTTGAGCCAATCATTTACTGGGAGTTTTTATAATATGATCAGTTGTATTTTTTGGGGCCAAATTAGATTGGCCCGTCAAGTGTTCCATTATAGGGTGACCCACAATTTCAAAAAAATGAAATGCCTCTAAATTGAATCGCTGCTGAGGGCATTAACAGGTCTGCGGTTTGCTCTGAAACACACGATACTCAGGTTCACCTGGCCCGAAGAGAGAGATGGAGAGAGGAAGAGCGAGAGACTAGTAGCACATGACAACAGAGAGAATGTCTTAATTATCTTCTACAGTACTTACTATGGTGATATCAGTCTTACTTCCTGACTGTTCTGCTCTTCTTGTAACCTCCACTCAGTCTGACCCAGGGCTGAGAAAGCAGACTGCTGTATACACACACACACACCTGAGAAAGCATATCACTGCAGATACACACACACCTGAGAAAGCATATCGCTGTATACACACACACACCTGAGAAAGCATATCACTGCAGATACACACACACCTGAGAAAGCATATCGCTGTATACACACACACACCTGAGAAAGCATATCACTGCAGATACACACACACCTGAGAAAGCATATCACTGCAGATACACACACACCTGAGAAAGCATATCACTGCAGATACACACACACCTGAGAAAGCATATCACTGTATACACACACACACCTGAGAAAGCATATCACTGCAGATACACACACACCTGAGAAAGCATATCGCTGTATACACACACACACCTGAGAAAGCATATCGCTGTATACACACACACACATGAGAAAGCATAACGCTGTATACACACACACGCACCTGAGAAAGCAGACTGCTGTATACACACACACACCTGAGAAAGCATATCACTATACACACACACACCTGAGAAAGCATATCACTGTATACACACACACACCTGAGAAAGCAGACTGCTGTATACACACACACACCTGAGAAAGCATATCACTGTATACACACACACACCTGAGAAAGCATATCGCTGTATACACACACACACCTGAGAAAGCATATCACTGTATACACACACACACCTGAGAAAGCATATCGCTGTCTACACACACACACACCTGAGAAAGCAGACTGCTGTATACACACACACACACACCTGAGAAAGCAGATTGCTACAGACACACACACAGCTGAGAAAGCAGATCACTGCAGACACACACACACCTGAGAAAGCAGATCGCTGCAGACACACACACACACACCTGAGAAAGCAGATCACTGCAGACACACACACACCTGAGAAAGCAGATCACTGCAGACACACACACACACCTGAGAAAGCAGATCACTGCAGACACACACACACACCTGAGAAAGCAGATCACTGCCGACACACACACACACCTGAGAAAGCAGATCGCTGCAGACACACACACACACCTGAGGAAGCAGATCGCTGTATACACACACACACCTGAGAAAGCATATCGCTGTATACACACACACACACACACCTGAGAAAGCAGACTGCTGTATACACACACACCTGAGAAAGCATATCGCTGTATACACACACACACACACCTGAGAAAGCAGACTGCTGTATACACACACACACCTGAGAAAGCATATCACTGTATACACACACACACACACACACACCTGAGAAAGCATATCACTGTATACACACACACACACCTGAGAAAGCATATCGCTGTATATACACACACACACGCACCTGAAAAAGCAGACCGCTGTATACACACACACACCTGAGAAAGCATATCGCTGTATACACACACACACACCTGAGAAAGCATATCGTTGTATACACACACACACACACCTGAGAAAGCAGACCGCTGTATACACACACACACACCTGAGAAAGCATATCGCTGTATACACACGCACACACACCTGAGAAAGCAGACTGCTGTATACACACACACCTGAGAAAGAAGACCGCTGTATACACACACACACCTGAGAAAGCATATGGCTGCAGATACACACACACACACCTGAGAAAGCAGATCGCTGCAGACACACACACACACACCTGAGAAAGCAGATCGCTGCAGACACACACACACACCTGAGAAAGCAGATCGCTGCAGACACACACACACACACCTGAGAAAGCAGATCGTTGCAGATACACACACACCTGAGAAAGCATATCGCTGTATACACACACACACACACACCTGAGAAAGCAGACTGCTGTATACACACACACCTGAGAAAGCATATCGCTGTATACACACACACACACACACCTGAGAAAGCAGACTGCTGTATACACACACACCTGAAAAGCATATCACTGTATACACACACACACACACACCTGAGAAAGCATATCACTGTATACACACACACACACCTGAGAAAGCATATCGCTGTATATATACACACACACACCTGAAAAAGCAGACCGCTGTATACACACACACACCTGAGAAAGCATATCGCTGTATACACACACACACCTGAGAAAGCATATGGCTGCAGATACACACACACACACACCTGAGAAAGCAGATCGCTGCAGACACACACACACACACCTGAGAAAGCAGATCGCTGCAGACACACACACACACCTGAGAAAGCAGATCGCTGCAGACACACACACACACACCTGAGAAAGCAGATTGTTGCAGACACACACACACCTCAGAAAGCAGATCGCTGCAGACACACACACACACACCTGAGAAAGCAGATCACTGCAGACACACACACACCTGAGAAAGCAGATCACTGCAGACACACACACACACCTGAGAAAGCAGATCACTGCAGACACACACACACACCTGAGAAAGCAGATCACTGCAGACACACACACACACCTGAGAAAGCAGATCGCTGCAGACACACACACACACCTGAGGAAGCAGATCGCTGTATACACACACACACCTGAGAAAGCATATCGCTGTATACACACACACACACACACACACCTGAGAAAGCAGACTGCTGTATACACACACACCTGAGAAAGCATATCGCTGTATACACACACACACACACCTGAGAAAGCAGACTGCTGTATACACACACACAACTGAGAAAGCATATCACTGTATACACACACACACACACACACCTGAGAAAGCATATCACTGTATACACACACACACACCTGAGAAAGCATATCGCTGTATATACACACACACACGCACCTGAAAAAGCAGACCGCTGTATACACACACACACCTGAGAAAGCATATCGCTGTATACACACACACACACACACACCTGAGAAAGCATATCGTTGTATACACACACACCTGAGAAAGCAGACCGCTGTATACACACACACACCTGAGAAAGCATATCGCTGTATACACACGCACACACACCTGAGAAAGCAGACTGCTGTATACACACACACCTGAGAAAGAAGACCGCTGTATACACACACACACCTGAGAAAGCATATGGCTGCAGATACACACACACACACCTGAGAAAGCAGATCGCTGCAGACACACACACACACACCTGAGAAAGCAGATCGCTGCAGACACACACACACACACCTGAGAAAGCAGATCGCTGCAGACACACACACACACACCTGAGAAAGCAGACTGCTGTATACACACACACCTGAGAAAGAAGACCGCTGTATACACACACACACCTGAGAAAGCATATCGCTGTATACACACGCACACACACCTGAGAAAGCAGACTGCTGTATACACACACACCTGAGAAAGCAGACCGCTGTATACACACACACACCTGAGAAAGCATATCGCTGTATACACACGCACACACACCTGAGAAAGCAGACTGCTGTATACACACACACCTGAGAAAGAAGACCGCTGTATACACACACACACCTGAGAAACATGGCTGCAGATACACACACACACACCTGAGAAAGCAGATCGCTGCAGACACACACACACACACCTGAGAAAGCAGATCGCTGCAGACACACACACACACCTGAGAAAGCAGATCGCTGCAGACACACACACACACCTGAGAAAGCAGATCGCTGCAGACACACACACACACCTGAGAAAGCAGATCGCTGCAGACACACACACACACACCTGAGAAAGCAGATCGTTGCAGATACACACACACCTGAGAAAGCATATCGCTGTATACACACACACACACACACACCTGAGAAAGCAGACTGCTGTATACACACACACCTGAGAAAGCATATCGCTGTATACACACACACACACACACCTGAGAAAGCAGACTGCTGTATACACACACACCTGAGAAAGCATATCACTGTATACACACACACACACACACACCTGAGAAAGCATATCACTGTATACACACACACACACCTGAGAAAGCATATCGCTGTATATATACACACACACACACCTGAAAAAGCAGACCGCTGTATACACACACACACCTGAGAAAGCATATCGCTGTATACACACACACACCTGAGAAAGCATATCGTTGTATACACACACACACACACCTGAAAGCAGACCACACCGCTGTATACACACACACACACCTGAGAAAGCATATCGCTGTATACACACACACACACACACACCTGAGAAAGCAGACTGCTGTATACACACACACCTGAGAAAGAAGACCGCTGTATACACACACACACCTGAGAAAGCATATGGCTGCAGATACACACACACACACACCTGAGAAAGCAGATCGCTGTATGCACACACACACACACCTGAAAGAAAGCTGTATCGCTGCAGATCGCTGTATACACACACACACACCTGAGAAAGCAGATCGCTGTAGACACACACACACATCTGAGAAAGCAGATCGCTGCAGACACACACACACACCTGAGAAAGCAGATCGCTGCAGACACACACACACACACCTGAGAAAGCAGACTGCTGTATACACACACACCTGAGAAAGAAGACCGCTGTATACACACACACACACCTGAGAAAGCAGATCGCTGTACACACACACACCTGAGAAAGCATATCGCTGCATACACACACACACACACCTGAGAAAGCAGATCGCTGCAGACACACACACACCTGAGAAAGCAGATCGCTGCAGACACACACACACACACCTGAGAAAGCAGATCACTGCAGACACACACACACCTGAGAAAGCAGATCGCTGCAGACACACACACACACCTGAGAAAGCAGATCACTGCAGACACACACACACCTGAGAAAGCAGATCACCTGCAGATCACTGCAGACACACACACACCTGAGAAAGCAGATCGCTGCAGACACACACACACACCTGAGAAAGCAGATGCTGACACATACACACACACCTGAGAAAGCAGATCTGCAGTACACACACCACACACACACACACACCTACACACACAGAACACACAGACTGCTGTATACACACACACCTGAGAAAGCATATCGCTGTATACACACACACACACACACCTGAGAAAGCAGACTGCTGTATACACACACACAACTGAGAAAGCATATCACTGTATACACACACACACACACACACACCTGAGAAAGCATATCACTGTATACACACACACACACACCTGAGAAAGCATATCGCTGTATATATACACACACACACACCTGAAAAAGCAGACCGCTGTATACACACACACACCTGAGAAAGCATATCGCTGTATACACACACACACACACACACCTGAGAAAGCATATCGTTGTATACACACACACCTGAGAAAGCAGACCGCTGTATACACACACACACCTGAGAAAGCATATCGCTGTATACACACGCACACACACCTGAGAAAGCAGACTGCTGTATACACACACACCTGAGAAAGAAGACCGCTGTATACACACACACACCTGAGAAAGCATATGGCTGCAGATACACACACACACACCTGAGAAAGCAGATCGCTGCAGACACACACACACACACCTGAGAAAGCAGATCGCTGCAGACACACACACACACCTGAGAAAGCAGATCGCTGCAGACACACACACACACACACACCTGAGAAAGCAGATCGCTGCAGACACACACACACACACCTGAGAAAGCAGACTGCTGTATACACACACACCTGAGAAAGAAGACCGCTGTATACACACACACACCTGAGAAAGCATATCGCTGTATACACACGCACACACACCTGAGAAAGCAGACTGCTGTATACACACACACCTGAGAAAGCAGACCGCTGTATACACACACACACCTGAGAAAGCATATCGCTGTATACACACGCACACACACCTGAGAAAGCAGACTGCTGTATACACACACACCTGAGAAAGAAGACCGCTGTATACACACACACACCTGAGAAAGCATATGGCTGCAGATACACACACACACACCTGAGAAAGCAGATCGCTGCAGACACACACACACACACCTGAGAAAGCAGATCGCTGCAGACACACACACACACCTGAGAAAGCAGATCGCTGCAGACACACACACACACCTGAGAAAGCAGATCGCTGCAGACACACACACACACCTGAGAAAGCAGATCGCTGCAGACACACACACACACACCTGAGAAAGCAGATCGTTGCAGATACACACACACCTGAGAAAGCATACGCTGTATACACACACACACACACACCTGAGAAAGCAGACTGCTGTATACACACACACCTATCGCTGTATACACACACACACACACACCTGAGAAAGCAGACTGCTGTATACACACACACCTGAGAAAGCATATCACTGTATACACACACACACACACACCTGAGAAAGCATATCACTGTATACACACACACACACCTGAGAAAGCATATCGCTGTATATATACACACACACACACCTGAAAGCAGACCGCTGTATACACACACACCTGAGAAACATATCGCTGTATACACACACACACCTGAGAAAGCATATCGCTGTATACACACACACACACACCAGAAAGCAGACCGCTGTATACACACACACACCTGAGAAAGCATATCGCTGCACACACACACACACACACCTGAGAAAGCAGACTGCTGTATACACACACACATCTGAGAAAGCAGACTGATGCTGTATACACACACACACCTGAGAAAGCAGATCGCTGCAGACACACACACCTGAGAAAGCAGATCGCTGCAGACACACACACACCTGAGAAACACACACACACACCTGAGAAAGCAGATCGCTGCAGACACACACACTGAGAAAGCAGATCAGCTGCAGACACACACACCTGAAGCAGACACACACACCTGAGAAAGCAGACGCTGTATACACACACACCTGAGAAAGCAGATCGTTGCAGATACACACACACCTGAGAAAGCAGATCGCTGCAGACACACACACACACACCTGAGAAAGCAGATCACTGCAGACACACACACACCTGAGAAAGCAGATCACTGCAGACACACACACACCTGAGAAAGCAGATCACTGCAGACACACACACACACCTGAGAAAGAAGATCACTGCAGACACACACACACACCTGAGAAAGCAGATCGCTGCAGACACACACACACACCTGAGGAAGCAGATCGCTGTATACACACACACACCTGAGAAAGCATATCGCTGTATACACACACACACACACACACACACACACCTGAGAAAGCAGACTGCTGTATACACACACACCTGAGAAAGCATATCGCTGTATACACACACACACACCTGAGAAAGCAGACTGCTGTATACACACACACAACTGAGAAAGCATATCACTGTATACACACACACACACACACACCTGAGAAAGCATATCACTGTATACACACACACACACACCTGAGAAAGCATATCGCTGTATATACACACACACACGCACCTGAAAAAGCAGACCGCTGTATACACACACACACCTGAGAAAGCATATCGCTGTATACACACACACACACACACACACACACCTGAGAAAGCATACACACACCTGAGAAAGCAGACTGCTGTATACACACACACACCTGAGAAAGCAGACCGCTGTATACACACACACACACCTGAGAAGACTGCATACACCTGAGAAAGAAGACCGCTGTATACACACACACACCTGAGAAAGCATATGGCTGCAGATACACACACACACACCTGAGAAAGCAGATCGCTGCAGACACACACACACACACCTGAGAAAGCAGATCGCTGCAGACACACACACACACCTGAGAAAGCAGATCGCTGCAGACACACACACACACACCTGAGAAAGCAGATCGCTGCAGACACACACACACACACCTGAGAAAGCAGACTGCTGTATACACACACACCTGAGAAAGAAGACCGCTGTATACACACACACACCTGAGAAAGCATAGACACGCACACACCTGAGAAAGCAGACTGCTGTATACACACACACCTGAGATGTATACACACACACACCTGAGAAAGCATATCGCTGTATACACACACACACCTGAGAAAGCAGACTGCTGTATACACACACACGCTACACACACAGACATATGGCTGCACACACACACACCTGAAAGCAGATCGCTGCAGACACACACACACACCTGAGAAAGCAGATCGCTGCAGACACACACACACACACCTGAGAAAGCAGATCGCTGCAGACACACACACACACCTGAGAAAGCAGATCGCTGCAGACACACACACACACCTGAGAAAGCAGATCGCTGCAGACACACACACACACACCTGAGAAAGCAGATCGTTGCAGATACACACACACCTGAGAAAGCATATCGCTGTATACACACACACACACACCTGAAAGCAGACTGCTGTATACACACACACCTGAGAAAGCATATCGCTGTATACACACACACACACACACCTGAAAGCAGACTGCTGTATACACACACACCTGAGAAAGCATATCACTGTATACACACACACCTGAGAAAGCATATCACTGTACTGTATATATACACACACACCTGAGAAAGCAGACGGCTGTATACACACACACACCTGCTGCATATCGCACACACACACACCTGAGAAAGCATATCGTTGTATACACACACACACACCTGAGAAAGCAGACCGCTGTATACACATACACACCTGAAAGCATATCGCTGTATACACACACACACACACACACCTGAAAGCAGACTGCTGCAGATACACACACACACACCTGAGAAAGAAGATCGTTGCAGACACACACACGTGAGAAAGCAGATCGCTGCAGACACACACACACCTGAGAAAGCAGATCGCTGCAGACACACACACACACCTGAGAAAGCAGATCGCTGCAGACACACACACACACCTGAGAAAGCAGATCGCTGCAGACACACACACACACACCTGAGAAAGCAGACTGCTGTATACACACACACCTGAGAAAGAAGACCGCTGTATACACACACACACCTGAGAAAGCAGATCGTTGCAGATACACACACACCTGAGAAAGCAGATCGTTGCAGACACACACACACACACACCTGAGAAAGCAGATCGCTGCAGACACACACACACACCTGAGAAAGCATATCGCTGTATACACACGCACACACACCTGAGAAAGCAGACTGCTGTATACACACACACCTGAGAAAGAAGACCGCTGTATGGCCACACACACACACCTGAGAAAGCATATGTGCAGATACACACACACACACCTGAAGCAGATCGCTGCAGACACACACACACACCTGAAAGCAGATCGCTGCAGACACACACACACCTGAGAAAGCAGATCGCTGCAGACACACACACACACCTGAGAAAGCAGATCGCTGCAGACACACACACACCTGAGAAAGCAGACTGCTGTATACACACACACCTGAGAAAGAAGACACACACACACACCTGAGAAAGCATATCGCTGTATACACACGCACACACACCACAGACTGCTACACACACACCTGAAAGCAGACCGCTGTATACACACACACCTGAAAGCATATCGCTGTATACACACACACACACCTGAGAAAGCAGACTGCTGTATACACACACACCTGAGAAAGAGACCGCTGTATACACACACACACCTGAGAAAGCATATGGCTGCAGATACACACACACACACCTGAGAAAGCAGATCGCTGCAGACACACACACACACACCTGAGAAAGATCGCTGCAGACACACACACACACCTGAGAAAGCAGATCGCTGCAGACACACACACACACACCTGAAAGCAGATCGCTGCAGACACACACACACACCTGAAAGCAGATCGCTGCAGACACACACACACACACCTGAGAAAGCAGATCGTTGCAGATACACACACACCTGAAAGCATATCGCTGTATACACACACACACACACACCTGAGAAAGCAGACTGCTGTATACACACACACCTGAGAAAGCATATCGCTGTATACACACACACACACACACCTGAGAAAGCAGACTGCTGTATACACACACCTGCATATCACTGTATACACACACACACCTGAAAGCATATCACTGTATACACACACACACACCTGAAAGCATATCACTGTATATATACACACACACACACCTGAAAAGCAGCAGTATCACACACCTGAAAGCATATCGGCTGTATACACACACACACCTGAAAGCATACGTTGTATACACACACACACACACCTGAAAAGAGCTGTATACACACACACCTGAGAAAGCTATCGCTGTATACACACACACACACACACACCTGAGAAAGCAGACTGCTGCATACACACACCTGAGAGAGAAGACCGCTGTATACACACACACACCTGAGAAAGCATATGGCTGCAGATACACACACACACACCTGGGAGAAACAGATCGTTGCAGACACACATGTGAGAAAGCAGATCGCTGCAGACACACACACACCTGAGAAAGCAGATCGCTGCAGACACACACACACACCTGAGAAAGCAGATCGCTGCAGACACACACACACCTGAGAAAGCAGATCGCTGCAGACACACACACACACACCTGAAAGCAGACTGCTGACACACACACCTGAGAAAGAAGCTGCTGTACACACACACACACCTGAGAAAGCAGATCGCTGCAGACACACACACCTGAAAGCAGATCGTTGCAGACACACACACACACACCTGAGAAAGCAGATCGCTGCAGACACACACACACACCTGAAAGAAAGCAGATCACTGCAGACACTGCACACACACCTGAGAGAAGCAGATATGGCTGCAGACACACACACACACCTGAAAGCAGATGGCTGCAGACACACACACACACCTGAGAAAGCAGATCGCTGCAGACACACACACACCTGAGAAAGCAGATCGCTGCAGACACACACACACACCTGAGGAAGCAGATCAGCTGCAGACACACACACACACACCTGAGAAAGCAGACTGCTGTATACACACACACCTGAGAAGAAGACCGCTGTATACACACACACACCTGAGAAAGCATATCGCTGTATACACACGCACACACACCTGAGAAAGCAGACTGCTGTATACACACACACCTGAGAAAGCAGACCGCTGTATACACACACACCTGAAAGCATATCGCTGTATACACACACACACACCTGAGAAAGCAGACTGCTGTATACACACACACCTGAGAAAGAAGACCGCTGTATACACACACACCTGAAAGCATATGGCTGCAGATACACACAGACACACCTGAGAAAGCAGATCGCTGCAGACACACACACACACACCTGAGAAACAGATCGCTGCAGACACACACACACACCTGAAAGCAGATCGCTGCAGACACACACACACATCTGAGAAAGCAGATCGCTGCAGACACACACACACCTGAGAAAGCAGATCGCTGCAGACACACACACACACACCTGAGAAAGCGGATCGTTGCAGATACACACACACCTGAGATACCTGTATACACACACACACACAGAGCAGACTGCTGTATACACACACACCTGAGAAAGATGCTGTATACACACACACACACCTGAGAAAGCAGACTGCTGTATCACCTGAGAAAGCATACACACACACACCTGAGAAAGCATATCACTGTATACACACACACACACCGCTGCTGTATATATACACACACACACCTGAAAAACAGACGCTGTATACACACACACCTGAAGCATATCGCTGTATACACACACACACCTGAAAAGCATACGTTGTATACACACACACAGAATGTAGACCGCTGTATACACATACACACCTGAGAAAGCATATCGCTGTATACACACACACACACACACACCTGAGAAAGCAGACTGCTGTACACACACACCTGAGAAGAAGACCTGTATACACACACACACCTGAAAGCATATGGCTGCAGACACACACACACACCTGAGAAAGCAGATCGCTGCAGACACACACACACCTGAGAAAGCAGATCGCTGCAGACACACACACACCTGAGAAAGCAGATCGCTGCAGACACACACACACCTGAGAAAGCAGATCGCTGCAGACACACACACACACCTGAGGAAAGCAGACGCTGCAGACACACACACACACCTGAGAAACGGACTGCTGTATACACACACCTGAGAAAGAAGACCGCTGTATACACACACACACCTGAGAAAGCAGATCGTTGCAGATACACACACACCTGAGAAAGCAGATCGTTGCAGACACACACACACACACACCTGAGAAAGCAGATCGCTGCAGACACACACACACCTGAGAAAGCAGATCGCTGCAGACACACACACACCTGAGAAAGCAGATCGCTGCACACACACACACACCTGAGAAAGCAGATCACTGCAGACACACACACACACCTGAAAGCAGATCGCTGCAGACACACACACACACCTGAGAAGCAGATCGTTGCAGATACACACACACCTGAGAAAGCATATCGCTGTATACACACACACACACACACCTGAGAAAGCAGACTGCTGTATACACACACACCTGAAAGCATATCGCTGTATACACACACACACACACACCTGAGAAAGCAGACTGCTGTATACACACACACCTGAGAAAGCATATCACTGTATACACACACACACCTGAGAAAGCATATCACTGTATACACACACACACCTGAGAAAGCACCTGTATATATACACACACACACCTGAAAAGCAGACCGCTGTATACACACACACACCTGAAAGCATATCGCTGTATACACACACACACCTGAGAAAAAGCATACACGTTGTATACACACACACACACCTGAGAAAGCAGACCGCTGTATACACATACACACCTGAGAAAGCATATCGCTGTATACACACACACACACACACACCTGAGAAAGCAGACTGCTGTATACACACACACCTGAGAAAGAAGACCGCTGTATACACACACACACCTGAGAAAGCATATGGCTGCAGATACACACACACACACACCTGAGAAAGCAGATCGTTGCAGACACACACACACCTGAGAAAGCAGATCGCTGCAGACACACACACACCTGAGAAAGCAGATCGCTGCAGACACACACACACACCTGAGAAAGCAGATCGCTGCAGACACACACACACCTGAGAAAGCAGATCGCTGCAGACACACACACACACACCTGAGAAAGCAGACTGCTGTATACACACACACCTGAGAAAGAAGACCGCTGTATACACACACACACCTGAGAAAGCAGATCGTTGCAGATACACACACACCTGAGAAAGCAGATCGTTGCAGACACACACACACACACCTGAGAAAGAGAAGAACACACACACCTGAGAAAGCAGATCGCTGCAGACACACACACACCTGAGAAACAGATCGCTGCAGACACACACACACCTGAGAAAGCAGATCGCTGCAGACACACACACCTGAAAGCAGATCGCTGCAGACACACACACACACCTGAGAAAGCAGATCGCTGCAGACACACACACACACCTGAAAGCAGATCGCTGCAGACACACACACACACCTGAGAAAGCAGACTGCTGTATACACACACACCTGAGAAAGCATATCGCTGTATACGCACACACACCTGAAAGCAGACTGCTGTACACACACACACCTGAGAAAGCAGACCGCTGTATACACACACACCTGAGAAAGCATATCGCTGTATACACACGCACACACAGCTGAAAGCAGACTGCTGTATACACACACACCTGAGAAAGAAGACCGCTGTATACACACACACACCTGAGAAAGCATATGGCTGCAGATACACACACACACACCTGAGAAAGCAGATCGCTGCAGACACACACACACACCTGAAAGCAGATCGCTGCAGACACACACACACACCTGAGAAAGCAGATCGCTGCAGACACACACACACCTGAGAAAGCAGATCGCTGCAGAGAAAGCAGATCGCTGCAGACAGACACACACACACCTGAGAAAGCAGATCGTTGCAGATACACACACACCTGAGAAAGCATATCGCTGCACACACACACACACACCTGAGAAAGCAGACTGCTGTATACACACACACCTGAGAAAGCATATCGCTGTATACACACACACACACACACACCTGAGAAAGCAGACTGCTGTATACACACACACCTGAGAAAGCATATCACTGTATACACACACACACACCTGAAAGCATATCACTGTATACACACACACACACCTGAGAAAGCAGATCGCTGTATATATACACACACACACACCTGAAAAAGCAGACCGCTGTATACACACACACACCTGGAAAGCATATCGCTGTATACACACACACACCTGAGAAAGCATATCGTTGTAGACACACACACACCACACCTGAAAGCAGACCGCTGTATACACACACACACCTGAAAGCATATCGCTGTATACACACACACACACACGCCTGAGAAAGCAGACTCTGTATACACACACACACCTTTAGAAAGCATATGGCTGCAGATACACACACACACACACCTGAGAAAGCAGATCGTTGCAGACACACACACGTGAGAAAGCAGATCGCTGCAGACACACACACACCTGAAAGCAGATCGCTGCAGACACACACACACACCTGAGAAAGCATCGCTGCAGACACACACACACACCTGAGAAAGCAGATACTGCAGACACACACACACACCTGAGAAAGCAGACTGCACACACACACCTGAGAAAGACCAGATCACCTGCAGATCGTTGCAGATACACACACACCTGAGAAAGCAGATCGTTGCACACACACACACACACCTGAGAAAGCAGATCGCTGCAGACACACACACCTGAGAAAGCATATCGCTGTATACACACGCACACACACCTGAGAAAGCAGCTTATGTATACACACCACCTGAGAAAGATGCAGATATACACACACCTGAGAAAGCATATGGCTGCAGATACACACACACACACACCTGAGGGCAGATCGCTGCAGACACACACACACCTGAGAAAGCAGACTGCTGTATACACACACACCTGAGAAAATGCTGTATACACACACACAGAAGCATATCGCTGTATACACACGCACACACACCTGAGAAAGCAGACTGCTGTACACACACACCTGAGAAAGCAGACCGCTGTATACACACACACACCTGAGAAAGCATATCGCTGTATACACACACACACACCTGAGAAAGCAGACTGCTGTATACACACACACCTGAGAAAGAAGACCGCTGTATACACACACACACCTGAAAGCATATGGCTGCAGATACACACACACACCTGAGAAAGCAGACACACACACACCTGAAAAGCAGATCGCTGCAGACACACACACACCTGAAAGCAGATTTTACACACACACACCTGAGAAAGCAGATCGTTGCAGATACACACACACCTGAGAAAGCAGATCGCTGTATACACACACACACACACACCTGAGAAAGCAGACTGCTGTATACACACACACCTGAGAGAAAGCATATCGCTGTATACACACACACACACACACCTGAAAGCAGACTGTATACACACACACCTGAGAAAAGCATATCACTGCAGACACACACACCTGAAAGCATATCACTGTAGACACACACACACACCTGAGAAAGCATATCGTGTGTATACACACACACACACACCTGAAAAGCAGACCGCTGTAGACACACACACACCTGAGAAAGCATATCGACACACACCTGACCTGAGAAAGCATATCGTTGTATACACACACACACACACCTGAGAAAGCAGACCGCTGTATACACATACACACCTGAGAAAGCATAGCTGTATACACACACACACACACCTGAGGAAGCAGACTGTACACACACACACCTGAGAAAGAAGACCGCTGTACACACACACACACACCTGAGAAAGCATATGGCTGCAGATACACACACACACACACCTGAGAAAGCAGATCGTTGCAGACACACACACACACCTGAGAAAGCAGATCGCTGCAGACACACACACACCTGAAAGCAGATCGCTGCAGACACACACACACACCTGAGAAAGCAGATTATACACACACACCTAGACCGCTGTATACACACACCTGAAAGCAGATCTGTGCAGATACACACACACCTGAAAGCAGATGTTGCAGACACACACCACACACACCTGAGAAACAGATCGCTTCGCTGCAGACACACACACACCTAGATGCTGCAGACACACACACCTGAGAAAGCAGATCGCTGCAGACACACACACACACCTGTAGCAGATGCTGCAGACACACACACACACACCTGAGAAAGCAGATTATTGCAGATACACACACACCTGAAATATATCGCTGTATACACACACACACACAGAAATGCAGACTGCTGTATACACACACCTGAGAAAGCATTCGCTGTATACACACACACATAGAAAGCAGACTGCTGTATACACACACACCAGAAAGCATATCACTGTATACACACACACACCTGAAAGCATATCACTGTATACACACACACACACCTGAAAGCATATGCTGTATACATACACACACACACCTGAAAAAGCAGACGCTGTATACACACACACACCTGAGAAAGCATATCGCTGTATACACACACACACCTGAGAAAGCATATCGTTGTATACACACACACACACACCTGAGAAAGCAGACCGCTGTATACACATACACACCTGAGAAAGCATATCGCTGTATACACACACACACACACACACCTGAGAAAGCAGACTGCTGTATACACACACACCTGAGAAAGAAGACCGCTGTATACACACACACACCTGAAAGCATATGGCTGCAGATACACACACACCTGAGAAAGCAGATCGTTGCAGACACACACACACCTGAGAAAGCAGATCGCTGCAGACACACACACACCTGAGAAAGCAGATCGCTGCAGACACACACACACACCTGAGAAAGCAGATCGCTGCAGACACACACACACACCTGAGAAAGCAGACTGCTGTATACACACACCTGAGACAGGACACGCTGTATACACACACACACCTGAAAGCTGCAGATACACACACACCTGAGAAAGCAGATCGTTTGACACACACACACACACACCTGAAAGCAGATTCTGCAGACACACACACACACCTGCAGATCGCTGCAGACACCTGCAGATGTGCAGACACACCACACCTGAAAGCAGACGCTGCAGGACACACACCTGAGAAAGCAGATGCTGTTTATTATACACACCTAGAACAGAATGTAGATCTGCAGACACACAGTCACAAGCAGATCCTGTTTATTATATAGATTAGAGCAGACACCATGCAGATGACACACACCTTGCTGTATACACACACACACCTAGATCGTTGCAGATACACACACACCTATTTGAACAGACAGGAATGCAGATCGTTGTTTACCTTATATAGATCGCTGCAGACACAGACAGAAAGCAGATGCTGCAGACAGGAATGTTGCATTATCGCTGCAGACACACACACACATGAGAAAGCAGATTGTTGCAGACACACACACACACCTGAGTAAGCAGATCACTGTAGACACACACTTGAAAAAGCAGATCACTGCAGACATACACACACACCTGAGGAAGCAGATCGCTGCAGATGGATCTCTAAAACTCTCCAAAGCCTAGTTTCCTACTGTTAAATGATACAGGACACCATGTTGTCCCACTTCATGCCACATTTAAGGTGTTTTGTGTGCATCGTTAGTCACTAGTGTTCCCATGACTCTCAGCTGCCTGCCTCTGTCTCGACTCACAGCCACTACAGTCCAACTGCAAATCTTAGCTGCCTGCATGCCTGGGGCTATGCTAAGGCTTATACCATCTTGTGGATATGCTTTTTGAACAGACTGTGTTTTTCATAAGTTGGCTTTATGTAGACTGTACGGATGAATGTTGTTTATTATATAGATTGAACAGACAGGAATGTAGATGTTGTTTATTATATAGATTAGAGCAGACAGGAATGTAGATGTTGTTTATTATATAGATTAGAACAGACAGGAATGTAGATGTTGTTTATTATTTAGATTAGAACAGACAGGAATGTCGACGTTGTTTATTATATAGATTAGAACAGACAGGAATGTAGATGTTGTTTATTATATAGATTACAACAGACAGGAATGTAGATGTTGTTTATTATATAGATTACAACAGACAGGAATGTAGATGTTGTTTATTATATAGATTAGAACAGACAGGAATGTAGATGTATGTTGTTTATTATATAGATTAGAACAGACAGGAATGTAGATGTTGTTTATTATATAGATTAGAACAGACAGGAATGTCGACGTTGTTTATTATATAGATTAGAACAGACAGGAATGTAGATGTATGTTGTTTATTATATAGATTAGAACAGACAGGAATGTAGATGTTGTTTATTATATAGATTAGAACAGACAGGAATGTAGATGTTGTTTATTATATAGATTAGAACAGACAGGAATGTAGATGTTGTTTATTATTTAGATTGGAACAGACAGGAATGTAGATGTATGTTGTTTATTATATAGATTAGAACAGACAGGAATGTAGATGTTGTTTATTATATAGATTAGAACAGACAGGAATGTAGATGTTGTTTATTATATAGATTAGAACAGACAGGAATGTAGATGTTGTTTATTATTTAGATTAGAACAGACAGGAATGTAGATGTTGTTTATTATTTAGATTAGAACAGACAGGAATGTAGATGTTGTTTATTATATAGATTAGAACAGACAGGAATGTAGATGTATGTTGTTTATTATATAGATTAGAACAGACAGGAATATAGATGTTGTTTATTATTTAGATTAGAACAGACAGGAATGTAGATGTTGTTTATTATTTAGATTAGAACAGACAGGAATGTAGATGTTGTTTATTATATAGATTAGAACAGACAGGAATGTAGATGTATGTTGTTTATTATATAGATTAGAACAGACAGGAATGTAGATGTTGTTTATTATATAGATTAGAACAGACAGGAATGTAGATGTTGTTTATTATATAGATTACAACAGACAGGAATGTAGATGTCTGGTTTGTACCAGCTGTGGATGTTTAGGACGACCAGCCACACACTGAAGTGTTCCTCACACAGAAATGCTCATCTGTCACGCAGAAACGCTCATCTTTCACACAGAACTATTTAGAGGAACCAGTGCAGCACTTCTTACCTCCTCATCCACTCCTTACTCTGCTACTCCTCCCTCTCTTCATCTCCTCCCCCTCCTCTTCTTCTCCTTTTCCTCCTCCTCCTCCCCCTTTCTCTCCTCTTCCTTCCCCCTCTTCCTCCCCCTCTTCCACCCAGTAGATATGGGAGTTTATCATAATTGGATTTGTTTTCGAATTCTTTGTGGGTCTGTGTAATCTGAGGGAAATATGTCTCTCTAATATGGTCATACATTGGGCAGGAGATTAGTAAATGCAGCTCAGTTTCCACCTCATTTTGTGGGCAGTGAGCACATAGCCTGTCTTCTCTTGAGAGCCATGTCTGCCTACGGCGGCCTTTCTCAATAGCAAGGCTATGCTCACTGAGTCTGTACATAGTCAAAGCTTTCCTTAATTTTGGGTCAGTCACAGTGGTCAGGTATTCTGCCGCTGTGTACTCTCTGTTTAGGGCCAAATAGCATTCTAGTTTGCTCTGTTTATTTGTTAATTCTTTCCAATTTGTCAAGTAATTATCTTTTTGTTTTCTCATGATTTGGTTGGGTCTAATTGTGCTGCTGTCCTGGGGCTCTGTAGGGTGTGTTTGTGTTTGTGAACAGAGCCCCAGGACCAGCTTGCTTAGGGGACTCTTCTCCAGGTTCATCTCTCTGTAGGTGATGGCTTTGTTATGGAAGGTTTGGGAATCGCTTCCTTTCAGGTGGTTATAGAATTTAACGGCTCTTTTCTGGATTTGGATAATTAGTGGGTATCGGCCTAATTCTGCTCTGCATGCAGTCTCAATTTGGTGTTTGTCCCATTTAGTGAAGTCTTGGTTGGTGAGCGGACCCCACTCTATACAGCCATCCTCTCTGTCTGTCCCCATTCTCACTCTATACAACCCTCCTCTCTGTCTGTCCCCATTCCCACTCTATGCAGCCATCCTCTCTGTCTGTCCCCATTCTCACTCTATACAACCCTCCTCTCTGTCTGTCCCCATTCCCACTCTATACAACCCTCCTCTCTGTCTGTCCCCATTCCCACTCTATACAACCCTCCTCTCTGTCTGTCCCCATTCTCACTCTATACAACCCTCCTCTCTGTCTGTCCCCATTCTCACTCTATACAACCCTCCTCTCTGTCTGTCCCCATTCCCACTCTATACAACCCTCCTCTCTGTCTGTCCCCATTTCTCTATACAACCCTCCTCTCTGTCTGTCCCCATTCTCACTCTATACAGCCCCTCCTCTCTGTCTGTCCCCATTCTCACTCTATACAGCCCTCCTCTCTGTCTGTCCCCATTCTCACTCTATACAACCCTCCTCTCTGTCTGTCCCCATTCTCACTCTATACAGCCCTCCTCTCTGTCTGTCCCCATTCTCACTCTATACAACCCTCCTCTCTGTCTGTCCCCATTCTCACTCTATACAACCCTCCTCTCTGTCTGTCCCCATTCTCACTCTATACAACCCTCCTCTCTGTCTGTCCCCATTCTCACTCTATACAACCCTCTCTCTGTCTGTCCCCATTCCCACTCTATACAACCCTCCTCTCTGTCTGTCCCCATTCTCACTCTATACAACCTCCTATCTGTCTGTCCCCATTCTCACTCTATACAACCCTCCTCTCTGTCTGTCCCCATTCTCACTCTATACAACCCTCCTCTCTGTCTGTCCCCATTCTCACTCTATACAACCCTCCTCTCTGTCTGTCCCCATTCTCACTCTATACAACCCTCCTCTCTGTCTGTCCCCATTCTCACTCTATACAACCCTCCTCTCTGTCTGTCCCCATTCTCACTCTATACAGCCCTCCTCTCTGTCTGTCCCCATTCCCACTCTATACAACCCTCCTCTCTGTCTGTCCCCATTCTCACTCTATACAACCCTCCTCTCTGTCTGTCCCCATTCCCACTCTATACAACCCTCCTCTCTGTCTGTCCCCATTCTCACTCTATACAACCCTCCTCTCTGTCTGTCCCCATTCTCCTCTATACAACCCTCCTCTCTGTCTGTCCCCATTCTCACTCTATACAACCCTCCTCTCTGTCTGTCCCCATTCTCACTCTATACAACCCTCCTCTCTGTCTGTCCCCATTCTCCTCTATACAACCCTCCTCTCTGTCTGTCCCCATTCTCACTCTATACAACCCTCCTCTCTGTCTGTCCCCATTCTCACTCTATACAACCCTCCTCTCTGTCTGTCCCCATTCTCACTCTATACAACCCTCCTCTCTGTCTGTCCCCATTCTCACTCTATACAGCCCTCCTCTCTGTCTGTCCCCATTCTCACTCTATACAACCCTCCTCTCTGTCTGTCCCCATTCTCACTCTATACAACCCTCCTCTCTGTCTGTCCCCATTCTCACTCTATACAGCCATCCTCTCTGTCTGTCCCCATTCCCACTCTATACAACCCTCCTCTCTGTCTGTCCCCATTCCCACTCTATACAACCCTCCTCTCTGTCTGTCCCCATTCCACTCTATACAACCCTCCTCTCTGTCTGTCCCCATTCTCACTCTGCCCTCCTCTCTGTCTGTCCCCATTCTCACTCTATACAACCCTCCTCTCTGTCTGTCCCCATTCTCACTCTATACAACCCTCCTCTCTGTCTGTCCCCATTCTCACTCTATACAACCCTCCTCTGTCTGTCCATTCCCTTATTCCCCCTCCTCTCTGTCTGTCCCCATTACATACCCTCCTCTCTGTCTGTCCCCATTCCCACTCTATACAACCCTCCTCTCTGTCTGTCCCCATTCCCACTCTATACAACCCTCCTCTCTGTCTGTCCCCATTCCCACTCTATACAACCCTCCTCTCTGTCTGTCCCCATTCCCACTCTATACAGCCCTCCTCTCTGTCTGTCCCCATTCCCACTCTATACAACCCTCCTCTCTGTCTGTCCCCATTCCCACTCTATACAACCCTCCTCTCTGTCTGTCCCATTCCCACTCTATACAACCCTCCTCTCTGTCTGTCCCCATTCTCACTCTATACAACCCTCCTCTCTGTCTGTCCCCATTCCACTCTATACAGCCCTCCTCTCTGTCTGTCCCCATTCCCCTCTATACAACCCTCCTCTCTGTCTGTCCCCATTCCCACTCTATACAACCCTCCTCTCTGTCTGTCCCCATTCCCACTCTATACAACCCTCCTCTCTGTCTGTCCCCATTCCACTCTATACAGCCCTCCTCTCTGTCTGTCCCATTCCCACTCTATACAGCCTCCTCTGTCTGTCCCCATTCCCACTCTATACAGCCCTCCTCTCTGTCTGTCCCCATTCCCACTCTATACAACCCTCCTCTCTGTCTGTCCCCATTCCACTCTTCAACCCTCCTCTCTGTCTGTACAACCCTCCTCTCTGTCTGTCCCCCATTCTCACTCTATACAGCCCTCCTCTCTGTCTGTCCCCATTCCACTCTATACAACCCTCCTCTCTGTCTGTCCCCATTCCCACTCTATACAGCCCTCCTCTCTGTCTGTCCCCATTCCCACTCTATACAACCCTCCTCTCTGTCTGTCCCCATTCCACTCTATACAACCCTCCTCTCTGTCTGTCCCCATTCCCACTCTATCCTCCTCTCTGTCTGTCCCCATTCCCACTCTATACAACCCTCCTCTCTGTCTGTCCCCATTCCCACTCTATACAGCCCTCCTCTCTGTCTGTCCCCATTCCCACTCAATATAACCTCCTCTCTGTCTGTCCCCATTCCACTCTATACAACCCTCCTCTCTGTCTGTCCCATTCCCACTCTATACAGCCCTCCTCTCTGTCTGTCCCCATTCCCACTCTATACAGCCCTCCTCTCTGTCTGTCCCCATTCCCACTCTATACAACCCTCCTCTCTGTCTGTCCCCATTCCCACTCTATACAGCCCTCCTCTCTGTCTGTCCCCATTCCACTCTATACAACCCTCCTCTCTGTCTGTCCCATTCCCATTCCACTCTATACAACCCTCCTCTCTGTCTGTCCCCATTCTCACTCTATACAGCCCTCCTCTCTGTCTGTCCCCATTCCCACCTCTATACAACCCTCCTCTCTGTCTGTCCCCATTCCACTCTATACAACCCTCCTCTCTGTCTGTCCCCATTCCCACTCTATACAACCCTCCTCTCTGTCTGTCCCCATTCCCACTCTATACAACCCTCCTCTCTGTCTGTCCCCATTCCCACTCTATACAACCCTCCTCTCTGTCTGTCCCCATTCCCACTCTATACAACCCTCCTCTCTGTCTGTCCCCATTCCCACTCTATACAACCTCCTCTCTGTCTGTCCCCATTCCCACTCTATCTCCTCTCTGTCTCCCCATACTCTATAGCCCTCCTCTCTGTCTGTCCCCATTTCACTCTATACAACCCTCCTCTCTGTCTGTCCCCATTCCCTCTATACAACCCCTCCTCTCTGTCTGTCCCCATTCCACTCTATACAACCCTCCTCTCTGTCTGTCCCCATTCCCCTCTATACAACCCTCCTCTCTGTCTGTCCCCATTCCACTCTATACAACCCTCCTCTCTGTCTGTCCCCATTCCCACTCTATACAACCCCTCCTCTCTGTCTGTCCCCATTCCCACTCTATACAACCCTCTCTCTGTCTGTCCCCATTCCCACTCTATACAACCCTCCTCTCTGTCTGTCCCATTCCCTCTATACAACTCCTCCTCTCTGTCTGTCCCCATTCCACTCTATGGCCCTCCTCTCTGTCTGTCCCACTCTACAACCCTCCTCTCTGTTCCCATTTCCTCTATACAACCCTCCTCTCTGTCTGTCCCCATTCCACTCTATACAGCCCTCCTCTCTGTCTGTCCCCATTCCACTCTATACAACCCTCCTCTCTGTCTGTCCCCATTCCCTCTATACAACCCTCCTCTCTGTCTGTCCCCATTCCCACTCTATACAACCCTCCTCTCTGTCTGTCCCCATTCCCACTCTATACAACCCTCCTCTCTGTCTGTCCCCATTCTCACTCTATACAACCCTCCTCTCTGTCTGTCCCCATTCCACTCTATACAACCCTCTCTCTGTCTGTCCCCATTCTCCTCAACCCTCCTCTCTGTCTGTCCCCATTCCCTCTATACAACCCCTCCTCTCTGTCTGTCCCCATTCCCACTCTATACAACCCTCCTCTCTGTCTGTCCCCATTTCCTCTATACAACCCTCCTCTCTGTCTGTCCCCATTCCCACTCTATACAACCCTCCTCTCTGTCTGTCCCCATTCCACTCTATACAACCCTCCTCTCTGTCTGTCCCCATTTCCACTCTATACAACCCTCCTCTCTGTCTGTCCTCTGTCATTCCCACTCTATACAACCCTCCTCTCTGTCTGTCCCCATTCCCACTCTATACAACCCTCCTCTCTGTCTGTCCCCATTCCCACTCTATACAACCCTCCTCTCTGTCTGTCCCCATTCTCACTCTATACAACCCTCCTCTCTGTCTGTCCCCATTCCCACTCTATACAACCCTCCTCTCTGTCTGTCCCCATTCCACTCTATACAACCCTCCTCTCTGTCTGTCCCCATTCTCCCCACCCTCCTCTCTGTCTGTCCCCATTCTCACTCTATACAACCCTCCTCTCTGTCTGTCCCCATTCCCACTCTATACACCCTCCTCTCTGTCTGTCCCCATTCCCACTCTATACAACCCTCCTCTCTGTCTGTCCCCATTCTCACTCTATACAGCCCTCCTCTCTGTCTGTCCCCATTCCCACTCTATACAACCCTCCTCTCTGTCTGTCCCCATTCCCACTCTATACAACCCTCCTCTCTGTCTGTCCCCATTCTCACTCTATACAACCCTCCTCTCTGTCTGTCCCCATTCCCACTCTATACAACCCTCCTCTCTGTCTGTCCCCATTCTCCACCCTCCTCTCTATACAACCCTCCTCTCTGTCTGTCCCCATTCCCACTCTATACAGCCTCCTCTCTGTCTGTCCCCATTCCCACTCTATACAACCCTCCTCTCTGTCTGTCCCCATTCCCTCTATACAACCCCTCCTCTCTGTCTGTCCCCATTCCACTCTATACAACCCTCCTCTCTGTCTGTCCCCATTCTCACTCTATACAACCCCTCCTCTCTGTCTGTCCCCATTCCCACTCTATACAACCCTCCTCTCTGTCTGTCCCCATTCCCCTCTATACAACCCTCCTCTCTGTCTGTCCCCATTCCACTCTATACAACCTCCTCTCTGTCTGTCCCATTCCACTCTATACAACCCTCCTCTCTGTCTGTCCCCATTCCCACTCTATACAACCCTCCTCTCTGTCTGTCCCCATTCTATACAACCCTCCTCTCTGTCTGTCCCCATTCTCACTCTATACAACCCTCCTCTCTGTCTGTCCCCATTCCACTCTATACAACCTCCTCTCTGTCTGTCCCCATTCTCACTCTATACAACCCTCCTCTCTGTCTGTCCCCATTCCCACTCTATACAACCCTCCTCTCTGTCTGTCCCCATTCCCACTCTATCAACCCTCCCTCTGTCTGTCCCCATTCCCTCTATACAACCCTCCTCTCTGTCTGTCATTCCCACTCTATACAACCCTCCTCTCTGTCTGTCCCCATTCTCACTCTATACAACCCTCCTCTCTGTCTGTCCCCATTCTCACTCTATACAACCCTCCTCTCTGTCTGTCCCCATTCCCACTCTATACAACCCTCCTCTCTGTCTGTCCCCATTCCCACTCTATACAGCCCTCCTCTCTGTCTGTCCCCATTCTCCCTATACAGCCCTCTCTCTGTCTGTCCCCATTCCCACTCTATACAACCCTCCTCTCTGTCTGTCCCCATTCCCACTCTATACAACCCTCCTCTCTGTCTGTCCCCATTCCCACTCTATACAACCCTCCTCTCTGTCTGTCCCCATTCTCCTCTATACAGCCCTCCTCTCTGTCTGTCCCCATTCCTCACTCTATACAACCCTCCTCTCTGTCTGTCCCCATTCCACTCTATACAGCCCTCCTCTCTGTCTGTCCCCATTCCACTCTATACAACCTCCTCTCTGTCTGTCCCCATTCTCACTCTATACAACCCTCCTCTCTGTCTGTCCCCATTCCCACTCTATACAAGCCTCCTCTCTGTCTGTCCCCATTCCCACTCTATACAACCCTCCTCTCTGTCTGTCCCCATTCCACTCTATACAACCCTCCTCTCTGTCTGTCCCCATTCTCACTCTATACAACCCTCCTCTCTGTCTGTCCCCATTCTCACTCTATACAACCCTCCTCTCTGTCTGTCCCCATTCTCCTCTATACACCCTCCTCTCTGTCTGTCCCCATTCCACTCTATACAACCCTCCTCTCTGTCTGTCCCCATTCCCACTCTATACAACCCTCCTCTCTGTCTGTCCCCATTCCCCTCTATACAGCCCTCCTCTCTGTCTGTCCTCATTCTCTCTGTCTGTCCCCATTCCCTCTATACAACCCTCCTCTCTGTCTGTCCCCATTCTCACTCTATACAACCCTCCTCTCTGTCTGTCCCCATTCTCACTCTATACAGCCCTCCTCTCTGTCTGTCCTCCATTCCACTCTATACAACCCTCCTCTCTGTCTGTCCCCATTCCACTCTATACAGCCCTCCTCTCTGTCTGTCCCCATTCCCTCTATACAACCCTCCTCTCTGTCTGTCCCCATTCCCACTCTATCGTTCCCCTCTCAACCCTCCTCCTCTGTCTGTCCCCATTCCCACTCTATACAACTCCTCCTCTGTCTGTCCCCATTCCCACTCTATACAGCCTCCTCTCTGTCTGTCCCATTCTCACTCTATACAACCCTCCTCTCTGTCTGTCCCATTCTCATCTATACAACCCCTCCTCTCTGTCTGTCCCCATTCCCACTCTATACCCTCCTCTCTGTCTGTCCCCATTCTCACTCTATACAACCCCCCTCCTCTCTGTCTGTCCCCATTCCCTCTCTATACAACCCTCCTCTCTGTCTGTCCCCATTCCCACTCTATACAACCTCCTCTCTGTCTGTCCCCATTCCCACTCTATACAACCCTCCTCTCTGTCTGTCCCCATTCCTCTATACAACCCTCCTCTCTGTCTGTCATTCCCTCTATTCTCTCTCTATACAACCCTCCTCTCTCTGTCTGTCCCCATTCCACTCTATACAACCCTCCTCTCTGTCTGTCCCCATTCCCACTCTATACAACCCTCCTCTCTGTCTGTCCCCATTCCCTCTATACAACCCTCCTCTCTGTCTGTCCCCATTCCCAACCCTCTCTCTCTATACACCCTCCTCTCTGTCTGTCCCCATTCCCACTCTATACAACCCTCCTCTCTGTCTGTCCCCATTCCACTCTATACAACCTCCTCTCTGTCTGTCCCCATTCCCACTCTATACAACCCTCCTCTCTGTCTGTCCCCATTCTCACTCTATACAACCCTCCTCTCTGTCTGTCCCCATTCCCACTCTATACAAGCCCTCCTCTCTGTCTGTCCCCATTCTCACTCTATACAACCCTCCTCTCTGTCTGTCCCCATTCCCACTCTATACAACCCTCCTCTCTGTCTGTCCCCATTCCCACTCTATACAACCCTCCTCTCTGTCTGTCCCCATTCTCACTCTATACACCCTCCTCTGTCTGTCCCCATTCCCACTCTATACAGCCCTCCTCTCTGTCTGTCCCCATTCCCTCTATACAACCCTCCTCTCTGTCTGTCCCCATTCCCTCTATACAGCCTCCTCTCTGTCTGTCCCCATTTCACTCTATACAACCCTCCTCTCTGTCTGTCCCCATTCTCACTCTATACAACCCTCCTCTCTGTCTGTCCCCATTCCACTCTATACAACCCTCCTCTCTGTCTGTCCCCATTCCACTCTATACAACCTCCTCTCTGTCTGTCCCCATTCCCACTCTATACAACCCTCCTCTCTGTCTGTCCCCATTCCCACTCTATACAACCCTCCTCTCTGTCTGTCCCCATTCCCACTCTATACAACCCTCCTCTCTGTCTGTCCCCATTCCACTCTATACAACCCTCCTCTCTGTCTGTCCCCATTCCACTCTATACAACCCTCCTCTCTGTCTGTCCCTATACAACCCCTCCTCTGTCTGTCCCCATTCTCACTCTATACAGCCCTCCTCTCTGTCTGTCCCCATTCCCACTCTATACAACCCTCCTCTCTGTCTGTCCCCATTCCCACTCTATACAACCCTCCTCTGTCTGTCCCCATTCTCACTCTATATAACCCTCCTCTCTGTCTGTCCCCATTCTCACTCTATACAACCCTCCTCTCTGTCTGTCCCCATTCCACTCTATACAACCCTCCTCTCTGTCTGTCCCCATTCCCACTCTATACAAGCCCTCCTCTCTGTCTGTCCCCATTCCCTCTATACAACCCTCCTCTCTGTCTGTCCCCATTCCACTCTATACAACCCTCCTCTCTGTCTGTCATTCCACCTATTCCCTCTGTCTGTCCCCATTCCCTCTATACAACCCTCCTCTCTGTCTGTCCCCATTCCCACTCTATACAACCCTCTCTCTGTCTGTCCCCATTCTCCTCTATACAACCCTCCTCTCTGTCTGTCCCCATTCCCACTCTATACAGCCCTCCTCTCTGTCTGTCCCCATTCCACTCTATACAACCCTCCTCTCTGTCTGTCCCCATTCTCACTCTATACAACCTCCTCTCTGTCTGTCCCCATTCCACTCTATACAACCCTCCTCTCTGTCTGTCCCCATTCCACTCTATACAAGCCCTCCTCTCTGTCTGTCCCCATTCTCCTCTATACACCCTCCTCTCTGTCTGTCCCCATTCTCCTCTATACAACCCTCTCTGTCTGTCCCCATTCTCACTCTATACAACCCCTCCTCTCTGTCTGTCCCCATTCTCACTCTATACAAGCCCTCCTCTCTGTCTGTCCCCATTCTCCCCTATACAACCCTCCTCTCTGTCTGTCCCCATTCCACTCTATACAACCCTCCTCTCTGTCTGTCTGTCCCCATTCTCACTCTATACAACCCCTCCTCTCTGTCTGTCCCCATTCCACTCTATACAACCCTCCTCTCTGTCTGTCCCCATTCCCTCTATACAACCCTCCTCTCTGTCTGTCCCCATTCCCACTCTATACAACCCTCCTCTCTGTCTGTCCCCATTCTCACTCTATACAGCCCTCCTCTCTGTCTGTCCCCATTCCACTCTATACAGCCTCCTCTCTGTCTGTCCCCATTCCACTCTATACAGCCTCCTCTCTGTCTGTCCCTCCTCTCTCTCTGTCCCCATTCTCACTCTATACACTCTATACAGCCCTCCTCTCTGTCTGTCCCCATTCCCACTCTATACAACCCCTCCTCTCTGTCTGTCCCCATTCCACTCTATACAGCCCTCCTCTCTGTCTGTCCCCATTCTCCTCTATACAACCCTCCTCTCTGTCTGTCTGTCCTCTACAGCCCTCCCCTGTCTGTCCCCTCTCTATACAACCCTCCTCTCTGTCTGTCCCATTCCACTCTATACAACCCTCCTCTCTGTCTGTCCCCATTCTCACTCTATACAACCCTCCTCTCTGTCTGTCCCCATTCTCACTCTATACAACCCTCCTCTCTGTCTGTCCCATTCCCACTCTATACAACCCTCCTCTCTGTCTGTCCCCATTCTCACTCTATACAACCCTCCTCTCTGTCTGTCCCATTCTCACTCTATACAGCCTCTCTCTCTGTCTGTCCCCATTCCCACTCTATACAACCCTCCTCTCTGTCTGTCCCCATTCCCACTCTATACAACCCTCTCTCTGTCTGTCCCCATTCCCACTCTATACAGCCTCCTCTCTGTCTGTCCCCATTCTCCTCTATACAACCCTCCTCTCTGTCTGTCCCCATTCCCTCTATAGCCCCTCCTCTCTGTCTGTCCCCATTCTCCTCCTATACAGCCCTCCTCTCTGTCTGTCCCCATTCCCACTCTATACAACCTCCTCTCTGTCTGTCCCCATTTCACTCTATACAACCCTCCTCTCTGTCTGTCCCCATTCCCACTCTATACAACCCTCCTCTCTGTCTGTCCCCATTCCACTCTATACAACCCTCCTCTCTGTCTGTCCCCATTCTCACTCCTCCTCCTCTCTGTCTGTCCCCATTCCCACTCTATACAACCCTCTCTCTGTCTGTCCCCATTCCCACTCTATACAACCCTCCTCTCTGTCTGTCCCCATTTCCCACTCTATACAACCCTCCTCTCTGTCTGTCCCCATTCTCACTCTATACAGCCTCCTCTCTGTCTGTCCCCATTCCACTCTATACAGCCCTCCTCTCTGTCTGTCCCCATTCCACTCTATACAACCCTCCTCTCTGTCTGTCCCCATTCTCACTCTATACAACCCTCCTCTCTGTCTGTCCCCATTCTCACTCTATACAACCCTCCTCTCTGTCTGTCCCCATTCTCACTCTATACAACCCTCCTCTCTGTCTGTCCCCATTTCACTCTATACAGCCCTCCTCTCTGTCTGTCCCCATTCCCACTCTATACCCTCTCTCTGTCTGTCCCCATTCTCCTCTCTCTGTCTGTCTGTCCCCATTCCCACTCTATACAGCCCTCCTCTCTGTCTGTCCCCAGCCCTCCCCTCTCTTCTCACTCTATACAACCCTCCTCTCTGTCTGTCCCCATTCCACTCTATACAGCCCTCCTCTCTGTCTGTCCCCATTCTCACTCTATACAACCCTCCCTCTGTCTGTCCCCATTCTCACTCTATACAACCCTCCTCTCTGTCTGTCCCCATTCTCACTCTATACAACCCTCCTCTCTGTCTGTCCCCATTCTCACTCTATACACCCTCCTCTCTGTCTGTCCCCATTCCACTCTATACAACCCTCCTCTCTGTCTGTCCCCATTCTCACTCTATACAACCATCCTCTCTGTCTGTCCCCATTCCACTCTATACAACCCTCCTCTCTGTCTGTCCCCATTCCCACTCTATACAACCCTCCTCTCTGTCTGTCCCATTCTCCTCTATACAGCCTCTCTCTGTCTGTCCCCATTCTCACTCTATACAGCCCTCCTCTCTGTCTGTCCCCATTCTCCTCTATACAACCCTCTCTCTGTCTGTCCCCATTCCACTCTATACAACCCTCCTCTCTGTCTGTCCCCATTCTCACTCTATACAACCCTCCTCCTCTGTCTGTCCCCATTCCCACTCTATACAACCCTCCTCTCTGTCTGTCCCCATTCCACTCTATACAACCCTCCTCTCTGTCTGTCCCCATTCTCACTCTATACAACCCTCCTCTCTGTCTGTCCCCATTCTCACTCTATACAACCCTCCTCTCTGTCTGTCCCCATTCCCACTCTATACAACCCTCCTCTCTGTCTGTCCCCATTCTCACTCTATACAACCCTCCTCTCTGTCTGTCCCCATTCTCACTCTATACAACCCTCCTCTCTGTCTGTCCCCATTCTCATCTATACAGCCCTCTCTCTGTCTGTCCCCATTCCTCTATACAGCCCTCCTCTCTGTCTGTCCCCATTCCCTCTCTATACAGCCCTCCTCTCTGTCTGTCCCCATTCCACTCTATACAACCCTCCTCTCTGTCTGTCCCCATTCTCACTCTATACAGCCCTCTCTCTGTCTGTCCCCATTCCACTCTATACAACCCTCCTCTCTGTCTGTCCCCATTCTCACTCTATACAACCTCCTCTCTGTCTGTCCCCATTCTCACTCTATACAACCCTCCTCTCTGTCTGTCCCCATTCTCACTCTATACAGCCCTCCTCTCTGTCTGTCCCCATTCTCACTCTATACAACCCTCCTCTCTGTCTGTCCCCATTCTCACTCTATACAACCCTCCTCTCTGTCTGTCCCCATTCTCACTCTATACAAGCCTCCTCTCTGTCTGTCCCCATTCCACTCTATACAACCCTCCTCTCTGTCTGTCCCCATTCCCACTCTATACAACTCCTCTCTGTCTGTCCCCATTCCCACTCTATACAGCCCTCCTCTCTGTCTGTCCCATTCCACTCTATACAACCCTCCTCTCTGTCTGTCCCCATTCTCACTCTATACAACCCTCCTCTCTGTCTGTCCCCATTCTCCTCTATACAACCTCCTCTCTGTCTGTCCCCATTCCACTCTATACAACCCTCCTCTCTGTCTGTCCCCATTCTCACTCTATACAACCCTCCTCTCTGTCTGTCCCCATTCCACTCTATACAACCCTCCTCTCTGTCTGTCCCCATTCTCACTCTATACACCCTCCTCTCTGTCTGTCCCCATTCTCCTCTATACAACCCTCCTCTCTGTCTGTCCCCATTCCCACTCTATACAACCCTCCTCTCTGTCTGTCCCCATTCCCACTCTATACAGCCCTCCTCTCTGTCTGTCCCCATTCCCACTCTATACAACCCTCCTCTCTGTCTGTCCCCATTCCCACTCTATACAACCCTCCTCTCTGTCTGTCCCCATTCCCACTCTATACAACCCTCCTCTCTGTCTGTCCCCATTCCCACTCTATACACCCCTCCTCTCTGTCTGTCCCCATTCCACTCTATACAACCCTCCTCTCTGTCTGTCCCCATTCTCACTCTATACAACCCTCCTCTCTGTCTGTCCCCATTCTCACTCCATTCCTCCTCTCTGTCTGTCCCCATTCTCACTCTATACAACCCTCCTCTCTGTCTGTCCCCATTCTCACTCTATACACCCTCCTCTCTGTCTGTCCCCATTCCCACTCTATACAACCCTCCTCTCTGTCTGTCCCCATTCTCACTCTATACAACCTCCTCTCTGTCTGTCCCCATTCCCACTCTATACAGTCCCCCTCCTCTCTGTCTGTCCCCATTCCCACTCTATACAACCCTCCCTCTGTCTGTCCCCATTCTCACTCTATACAGCCCTCCTCTCTGTCTGTCCCCATTCCCACTCTATACAACCCTCTCTCTCTGTCTGTCCCCATTCCCACTCTATACAACCCTCCTCTCTGTCTGTCCCCATTCCCACTCTATACAACCCTCCTCTCTGTCTGTCCCCATTCTCACTCTATACAACCCTCCTCTCTGTCTGTCCCCATTCCCACTCTATACAACCCTCCTCTCTGTCTGTCCCCATTCCACTCTATACAACCCTCCTTCTCTGTCTGTCCCCATTCCACTCTATACAACCCTCCTCTCTGTCTGTCCCCATTCCCACTCTATACAACCCTCCTCTCTGTCTGTCCCCATTCTCACTCTATACAGCCCTCCTCTCTGTCTGTCCCCATTCCCACTCTATACAACCCTCCTCTCTGTCTGTCCCCATTTCACTCTATATACAACCCTCCTCTCTGTCTGTCCCCATTCTCACTCTATACAACCCTCCTCTCTGTCTGTCCCCATTCCCACTCTATACAACCCTCCTCTCTGTCTGTCCCCATTCCCACTCTATACAACCTCCTCTCTGTCTGTCCCCATTCTCACTCTATACAACCCTCCTCTCTGTCTGTCCCCATTCCCACTCTATACAACCCTCCTCTCTGTCTGTCCCCATTCCCACTCTATACAACCTCCTCTCTGTCTGTCCCCATTCTCACTCTATACAACCCTCCTCTCTGTCTGTCCCCATTCCACTCTATACAACCCTCCTCTCTGTCTGTCCCCATTCTCACTCTATACAACCCTCCTCTCTGTCTGTCCCCATTCCCACTCTATACAACCCTCCTCTCTGTCTGTCCCCATTCCCACTCTATACAACCCTCCTCTCTGTCTGTCCCCATTCCACTCTATACAACCCTCCTCTCTGTCTGTCCCCATTCCCACTCTATACAACCCTCCTCTCTGTCTGTCCCCATTCCCACTCTATACAACCCTCCTCTCTGTCTGTCCCCATTCTCACTCTATACAACCCTCCTCTCTGTCTGTCCCCATTCCCACTCTATACAACCCTCCTCTCTGTCTGTCCCCATTCTCACTCTATACAACCCTCCTCTCTGTCTGTCCCCATTCCCACTCTATACAACCCTCTCTCTGTCTGTCCCCATTCCACTCTATACAACCTCCTCTCTGTCTGTCCCCATTCTCACTCTATACAACCTCCTCTCTGTCTGTCCCCATTCCACTCTATACAACCCTCCTCTCTGTCTGTCCCCATTCCCACTCTATACAACCCTCCTCTCTGTCTGTCCCCATTCTCACTCTATACAACCCTCCTCTCTGTCTGTCCCCATTCTCACTCTATACAGTCTGTCCCCATTCCCACTCTATACAACCCTCCTCTCTGTCTGTCCCCATTCCCACTCTATACAACCCTCCTCTCTGTCTGTCCCCATTCTCACTCTATACAACCCTCCTCTCTGTCTGTCCCCATTCTCACTCTATACAGCCCTCCTCTCTGTCTGTCCCCATTCTCACTCTATACAACCCTCCTCTCTGTCTGTCCCCATTCTCACTCTATACAACCCTCCTCTCTGTCTGTCCCCATTCTCACTCTATACAACCCTCCTCTCTGTCTGTCCCCATTCCCACTCTATACAAGCCCTCTCTCTGTCTGTCCCCATTCACTCTATACAACCCTCCTCTCTGTCTGTCCCCATTCTCACTCTATACAACCCTCCTCTCTGTCTGTCCCCATTCTCACTCTATACAACCCTCCTCTCTGTCTGTCCCCATTCTCACTCTATACAACCCTCCTCTCTGTCTGTCCCATTCCCACTCTATACAACCCTCCTCTCTGTCTGTCCCCATTCCCACTCTATACAGCCCTCCTCTCTGTCTGTCCCCATTCTCACTCTATACAACCCTCCTCTCTGTCTGTCCCCATTCTCACTCTATACAACCCTCCTCTCTGTCTGTCCCCATTCCCACTCTATACAACCCTCCTCTCTGTCTGTCCCCATTCCCACTCTATACAACCTCCTCTCTGTCTGTCCCCATTTCCCTCTATACAACCTCCTCTCTGTCTGTCCCCATTTCACTCTATACAGCCCTCCTCTCTGTCTGTCCCCATTCCCACTCTATACAACCCTCCTCTCTGTCTGTCCCCATTCCCACTCTATACACCCTCCTCTCTGTCTGTCCCCATTCCACTCTATACAACCCTCCTCTCTGTCTGTCCCCATTCTCACTCTATACACCCTCCTCTCTGTCTGTCCCCATTTCCACTCTATACAACCCTCCTCTCTGTCTGTCCCCATTCCCACTCTATACAACCCTCCTCTCTGTCTGTCCCCATTCCCACTCTATACAACCCTCCTCTCTGTCTGTCCCCATTCCCACTCTATACAACCCTCCTCTCTGTCTGTCCCCATTCCCACTCTATACAACCCTCCTCTCTGTCTGTCCCCATTCTCACTCTATACAGCCCTCCTCTCTGTCTGTCCCCATTCCCACTCTATACAACCCTCCTCTCTGTCTGTCCCCATTCCCACTCTATACAACCCTCCTCTCTGTCTGTCCCCATTCTCACTCTATACAGCCCTCCTCTCTGTCTGTCCCCATTCCCACCCATACAACCCTCCTCTCTGTCTGTCCCCATTCCCACTCTATACAACCCTCCTCTCTGTCTGTCCCCATTCTCACTCTATACAACCCTCCTCTCTGTCTGTCCCCATTTCCACTCTATACAACCCTCCTCTCTGTCTGTCCCCATTCCCACTCTATACAACCCTCCTCTCTGTCTGTCCCCATTCCACCATTCCTCTGTCTGTCTATTCCACCTATACAACCCTCCTCTCTGTCTGTCCCCATTCCCACTCTATACAACCCTCCTCTCTGTCTGTCCCCATTCCCACTCTATACAACCCTCCTCTCTGTCTGTCCCCATTCTCACTCTATACAACCCTCCTCTCTGTCTGTCCCCATTCTCACTCTATACAACCCTCCTCTCTGTCTGTCCCCATTCCCACTCTATACAACCCCTCCTCTCTGTCTGTCCCCATTCCCACTCTATACAACCCTCCTCTGTCTGTCCCCATTCCCACTCTATACAACCCTCCTCTCTGTCTGTCCCCATTCCCACTCTATACAACCCTCCTCTCTGTCTGTCCCCATTCCACTCTATACAACCCTCCTCTCTGTCTGTCCCCATTCCCACTCTATACAACCCTCCTCTCTGTCTGTCCCCATTCCACTCTATACAACCCTCCTCTCTGTCTGTCCCCATTCCACTCTATACAACCCTCCTCTCTGTCTGTCCCCATTCCCACTCTATACAACCCTCCTCTCTGTCTGTCCCCATTCCCACTCTATACAACCCTCCTCTCTGTCTGTCCCCATTCCACTCTATACAACCCTCCTCTCTGTCTGTCCCCATTCCCACTCTATACAACCCTCCTCTCTGTCTGTCCCCATTCCCACTCTATACAACCCTCCTCTCTGTCTGTCCCCATTCCCACTCTATACAACCCTCCTCTCTGTCTGTCCCCATTCCACTCTATACAACCCTCCTCTCTGTCTGTCCCCATTCCACTCTATACAACCCCTCCTCTCTGTCTGTCCCCATTCCACTCTATACAACCCTCCTCTCTGTCTGTCCCCATTCTCACTCTATACAACCCTCCTCTCTGTCTGTCCCCATTTCACTCTATACAACCCTCCTCTCTGTCTGTCCCCATTCCCACTCTATACAACCCTCCTCTCTGTCTGTCCCCATTCCCACTCTATACAACCCTCCTCTCTGTCTGTCCCCATTCCCACTCTATACAACCCTCCTCTCTGTCTGTCCCCATTCCCACTCTATACAACCCTCCTCTCTGTCTGTCCCCATTCCCACTCTATACAACCCTCCTCTCTGTCTGTCCCCATTCTCACTCTATACAACCCTCCTCTCTGTCTGTCCCCATTCCCACTCTATACAACCCTCCTCTCTGTCTGTCCCCATTCCCACTCTATACAACCCTCCTCTCTGTCTGTCCCCATTCCCACTCTATACAACCCTCCTCTCTGTCTGTCCCCATTCTCACTCTATACAACCCTCCTCTCTGTCTGTCCCCATTCCCACTCTATACAGCCTCCTCTCTGTCTGTCCCCATTCCCACTCTATACAACCCTCCTCTCTGTCTGTCCCCATTCCCACTCTATACAACCCTCCTCTCTGTCTGTCCCCATTCCCACTCTATACAACCCTCCTCTCTGTCTGTCCCCATTCCACTCTATACAACCCTCCTCTCTGTCTGTCCCCATTCTCACTCTATACAACCCTCCTCTCTGTCTGTCCCCATTCCCACTCTATACAACCCTCCTCTCTGTCTCTCCCCATTCCCACTCTATACAACCCTCCTCTCTGTCTGTCCCCATTCCCACTCTATACAGCCCTCCTCTCTGTCTGTCCCCATTCCCACTCTATACAGCCATCCTCTCTGTCTGTCCCCATTCCCACTCTATACAACCCTCCTCTCTGTCTGTCCCCATTCCCACTCTATACAACCCTCCTCTCTGTCTGTCCCCATTCCCACTCTATACAGCCTCCTCTCTGTCTGTCCCCATTCCCACTCTATACAACCCTCCTCTCTGTCTGTCCCCATTCCCACTCTATACAACCCTCCTCTCTGTCTGTCCCCATTCCCACTCTATACAACCCTCCTCTCTGTCTGTCCTCATTCCCACTCTATAACCCTCCTCTCTGTCTGTCCCCATTCCCACTCTATACAACCCTCCTCTCTGTCTGTCCCCATTCCCACTCTATACAACCCTCCTCTCTGTCTGTCCCCATTCCCACTCTATACAACCCTCCTCCCTGTCTGTCCCCATTCCCACTCTATACAACCCTCCTCTCTGTCTGTCCTCATTCCCACTCTATACAGCCATCCTCTCTGTCTGTCCCCATTCCCACTCTATACAGCCATCCTCTCTGTCTGTCCCCATTCCCACTCTATACAGCCATCCTCTGTCTGTCCCCATTCCCACTCTATACAGCCCTCCTCTCTGTCTGTCCCCATTCCCACTCTATACAACCCTCCTCTCTGTCTGTCCCCATTCCCACTCTATACAACCCTCCTCTCTGTCTGTCCCCATTCCCACTCTATACAACCCTCCTCTCTGTCTGTCCCCATTCCCACTCTATACAGCCATCCTCTCTGTCTGTCCCCATTCCCACTCTATACAACCCTCCTCTCTGTCTGTCCCCATTCTCACTCTATACAACCCTCCTCTCTGTCTGTCCCCATTCCCACTCTATACAGCCTCCTCTCTGTCTGTCCCCATTCCCACTCTATACAACCCTCCTCTCTGTCTGTCCCCATTCCCACTCTATACAACCCTCCTCTCTGTCTGTCCCCATTCCCACTCTATACAACCCTCCTCTCTGTCTGTCCCCATTCCCACTCTATACAACCCTCCTCTCTGTCTGTCCCCATTCTCACTCTATACAACCCTCCTCTCTGTCTGTCCCCATTCCCACTCTATACAACCCTCCTCTCTGTCTGTCCCCATTCCCACTCTATACAACCCTCCTCTCTGTCTGTCCCCATTCCCACTCTATACAGCCTCCTCTCTGTTTGTCCCCATTCTCACTCTATACAACCCTCCTCTCTGTCTGTCCCCATTCTCACTCTATACAACCCTCCTCTCTGTCTGTCCCCATTCCCACTCTATACAGCCTCCTCTCTGTCTGTCCCCATTCCCACTCTATACAGCCCTCCTCTCTGTCTGTCCCCATTCCCACTCTATACAACCCTCCTCTCTGTCTGTCCCCATTTCCACTCTATACAACCCTCCTCTCTGTCTGTCCCCATTCTCACTCTATACAGCCATCCTCTCTGTCTGTCCCCATTCCCACTCTATACAACCCTCCTCTCTGTCTGTCCCCATTCCCACTCTATACACCCTCCTCTCTGTCTGTCCCCATTCTCACTCTATACAGCCCTCCTCTCTGTCTGTCCCCATTCCCACTCTATACAACCCTCCTCTCTGTCTGTCCCCATTCCCACTCTATACAACCCTCCTCTCTGTCTGTCCCCATTCTCACTCTATACAGCCCTCCTCTCTGTCTGTCCCCATTCCCACCCATACAACCCTCCTCTCTGTCTGTCCCCATTCCCACTCTATACAACCCTCCTCTCTGTCTGTCCCCATTCTCACTCTATACAGCCCTCCTCTCTGTCTGTCCCCATTCCCACTCTATACAACCCTCCTCTCTGTCTGTCCCCATTCCCACTCTATACAACCCTCCTCTCTGTCTGTCCCCATTCTCACTCTATACAGCCCTCCTCTCTGTCTGTCCCCATTCCCACCCATACAACCCTCCTCTCTGTCTGTCCCCATTCCCACTCTATACAACCCTCCTCTCTGTCTGTCCCCATTCCCACTCTATACAACCCTCCTCTCTGTCTGTCCCCATTCTCACTCTATACAACCCTCCTCTCTGTCTGTCCCCATTCCCACTCTATACAACCCTCCTCTCTGTCTGTCCCCATTCCCACTCTATACAACCTTCCTCTCTGTCTGTCCCCATTCCCACTCTATACAGCCTCCTCTCTGTCTGTCTCCATTCCCACTCTATACAACCCTCCTCTCTGTCTGTCCCCATTCCCACTCTTTACAACCCTCCTCTCTGTCTGTCCCCATTCCCACTCTATACAACCCTCCTCTCTGTCTGTCCCCATTCTCACTCTATACAACCCTCCTCTCTGTCTGTCCCCATTCCCACTCTATACAGCCCTCCTCTCTGTCTGTCCCCATTCCCACTCTATACAACCCTCCTCTCTGTCTGTCCCCATTCCCACTCTATACAACCCTCCTCTCTGTCTCTCCCCATTCCCACTCTATACAACCCTCCTCTCTGTCTGTCCCCATTCCCACTCTATACAGCCCTCCTCTCTGTCTGTCCCCATTCCCACTCTATACAACCCTCCTCTCTGTCTGTCCCCATTCTCACTCTATACAACCCTCCTCTCTGTCTGTCCCCATTCCCACTCTATACAGCCTCCTCTCTGTCTGTCCCCATTCCCACTCTATACAACCCTCCTCTCTGTCTGTCCCCATTCCCACTCTATACAACCCTCCTCTCTGTCTGTCCCCATTCCCACTCTATACAACCCTCCTCTCTGTCTGTCCCCATTCCCACTCTATACAACCCTCCTCTCTGTCTGTCCCCATTCCCACTCTATACAACCCACCTCTCTGTCTGTCCCCATTCCCACTCTATACAACCATCCTCTCTGTCTGTCCCCATTCTCACTCTATACAACCCTCCTATCTGTCTGTCCCCATTCCCACTCTATACAACCCTCCTCTCTGTCTGTCCCCATTCTCACTCTATACAACCCTCCTCTCTGTCTGTCCCCATTCTCACTCTATACAACCCTCCTCTCTGTCTGTCCCCATTCCCACTCTATACAGCCATCCTCTCTGTCTGTCCCCATTCTCACTCTATACAACCCTCCTCTCTGTCTGTCCCCATTCTCACTCTATACAACCCTCCTCTCTGTCTGTCCCCATTCTCACTCTATACAACCCTCCTCTCTGTCTGTCCCCATTCCCACTCTATACAGCCATCCTCTCTGTCTGTCCCCATTCTCACTCTATACAACCATCCTCTCTGTCTGTCCCCATTCCCACTCTATACAGCCTCCTCTCTGTCTGACCCCATTCCCACTCTATACAACCCTCCTCTCTGTCTGTCCCCATTCCCACTCTATACAGCCATCCTCTCTGTCTGTCCCCATTCCCACTCTATACAGCCATCCTCTCTGTCTGTCCCCATTCCCACTCTATACAACCCTCCTCTCTGTCTGTCCCCATTCTCACTCTATACAGCCATCCTCTCTGTCTGTCCCCATTCCCACTCTATACAACCCTCCTCTCTGTCTGTCCCCATTCCCACTCTATACAACCCTCCTCTCTGTCTGTCCCCATTCCCACTCTATACAACCTTCCTCTCTGTCTCTCCCCATTCCCACTCTATACAACCCTCCTCTCTGTCTGTCCCCATTCCCACTCTATACAGCCATCCTCTCTGTCTGTCCCCATTCCCACTCTATACAACCCTCCTCTCTGTCTGTCCCCATTCTCACTCTATACAGCCTCCTCTCTGTCTGTCCCCATTCCCACTCTATACAACCCTCCTCTCTGTCTGTCCCCATTCCCACTCTATACAACCCTCCTCTCTGTCTGTCCCCATTCCCACTCTATACAGCCATCCTCTCTGTCTGTCCCCATTCTCACTCTATACAACCCTCCTCTCAGTCTGTCCCCATTCTCACTCTATACAACCCTCCTCTCTGCCTGTCCCCATTCTCACTCTATACAACCCTCCTCTCTGTCTGACCCCATTCCCACTCTATACAACCCTCCTCTCTGTCTGTCCCCATTCTCACTCTATACCGCCATCCTCTCTGTCTGTCCCCATTCCCACTCTATACAGCCATCCTCTCTGTCTGTCCCCATTCCCACTCTATACAGCCATCCTCTCTGTCTGTCCCCATTCCCACTCTATACAGCCATCCTCTCTGTCTGTCCCCATTCCCACTCTATACAGCCATCCTCTCTGTCTGACCCCATTCCCACTCTATACAGCCATCCTCTCTGTCTGACCCCATTCCCACTCTATACAGCCATCCTCTCTGTCTGACCCCATTCCCACTCTATACAGCCATCCTCTCTGTCTGACCCCATTCCCACTCTATACAACCCTCCTCTCTGTCTGTCCCCATTCTCACTCTATACAACCATCCTCTCTGTCTGACCCCATTCCCACTCTATACAGCCATCCTCTCTGTCTGACCCCATTCCCACTCTATACAACCCTCCTCTCTGTCTGTCCCCATTCCCACTCTATACAGCCATCCTCTCTGTCTGTCCCCATTCCCACTCTATACAACCCTCCTCTCTGTCTGTCCCCATTCTCACTCTATACAACCATCCTCTCTGTCTGACCCATTCCCACTCTATACAGCCATCCTCTCTGTCTGACCCCATTCCCACTCTATACAGCCCTCCTCTCTGTCTGTCCCCATTCTCACTCTATACAGCCCCCCTCTCTGTCTGTCCCCATTCCCACTCTATACAGCCATCCTCTCTGTCTGACCCCATTCCCACTCTATACAACCATCCTCTCTGTCTGTCCCCATTCCCACTCTATACAGCCATCCTCTCTGTCTGACCCCATTCCCACTCTATACAGCCCCCCTCTCAGACTTGAGTTCTTCAGTCTACCGCTAACATGCTCCAGATGTGGCCCGTGTCTGTCAAACAAACCCCTTGTTGAATATCTAAGACATGATGGGGAAAGATAGAAAATAGACTGTGAAGAAAGAGACAAGAAATGTAGCCACCAAAACACATCTAAGTACAGTACATGTCTTGTACAATGGTTAAATACATCTAAGTACAGTACATGTCTTGTACAATGGTTAAATACATCTAAGTACAGTACATGTCTTGTACAATGGTTAAACACATCTAAGTACAGTACATGTCTTGTACAATGGTTAAACACATCTAAGTACAGTACATGTCTTGTACAATGGTTAAACACATCTAAGTACAGTACATGTCTTGTACAATGGTTAAACACATCTAAGTACAGTACATGTCTTGTACAATGGTTAAATACATCTAATGGTTAAATACATCAGTACACATGTCTTGTACAATGGTTAAATACATCTAAGTACAGTACATGTCTTGTACAATGGTTAAATACATCTAAGTACAGTACATGTCTTGTACAATGGTTAAATACATCTAAGTACAGTACATGTCTTGTACAATGGTTAAATACATCTTTTTATAAGATTGAAATACATACTGCAAATTTGCCTCCTACAACGTAAGACAACCACAGTGACCACACTGGGTTTAGCAAACTAGGGACATGTTTTCACCAGCCTCTAACTACCCTTTCCAGGATGCACTGGGGTCAAGAGACGCTGCTCCTCTCCTCGGCATAGACTCTGGCGCTGGGCCAAACCTCAGCCCTTTATCCAGATGACTGATCTGGAAGGGATTTTTCTCCATGATTTTTCTGATATTTACATTAGCCAGTGTTCTCTTCGTTAGCAAGAGGTCCACAAGTGTCTGGCGAAGGTCAGTGGGATGTTAGATCGCTCATCCAGCTGGACTAGAACTCTGCTGCCGCAGGCCTGCTACACAGAGCTGGGTGGCAGAACACTGTGTACAATTACATTGTTTGCTAAGAGTCCCGAAAAATAGAACCGAGCATGAAAAAATGTCCTTTCATTACTCAGCCCCCTGGTTTTGGAATTCCCTCCAAGCCAATTTACATATAGATAAACAGGTGGTTCAGATATGTAGTTGTTTCTAGTTGTCATCTGATGCCTCTAGTTTGTGTTGTGTTTTGTAAGGAAGCATGTTGTTTTACTTCACACACATCCACTGTTAGTTTGCTGTTGTGTTTTGTAAGGAAGCATGTTGTTTTACTTCACACACATCCACTGTTAGTTTGCTGTTGTGTTTTGTACGGAAGCATGTTGTTTTACTTCACACACATCCACTGTTAGAATAGAATCAGCCCAGAATAAATGGATGGATTCATCAGTATCCTGTATAGGATTGGTTGGGATAACACACAACAGTAAGGTAAATAGCGTACATGGATACTAGAGTGTACTGTATAGAATTGGTTGGGATAACACACAACAGTAAGGTAAATAGCGTACATGGATACTAGAGTGTACTGTATAGGATTGGTTGGGATAACACACAACAGTAAGGTAAATAGCGTACATGGATACTAGAGTGTACTGTATAGGATTGGTTGGGATAACACACAACAGTAAGGTAAATAGCGTACATGGATACTAGAGTGTACTGTATAGGATTGGTTGGGATAACACACAACATTAAGGTAAATAGTGTACATGGGATACTAGAGTGATACTGTAAATAGTGTAGGATTGGTTAGGGATAACACACAACAGTAAGGTAAATAGTGTACATGGATACTAGAGTGTACTGTATAGGATTGGTTGGGATAACACACAACAGTAAGGTAAATAGTGTACATGGATACTAGAGTGTACTGTATAGGATTGGTTGGGATAACACACAACAGTAAGGTAATGGATAGAGTGTACTGTATAGGATTGGTTGGATAACACACAACATTAAGGTAAATAGTGTACATGGATACTAGAGTGTACTGTATAGGATTGGTTGGGATAACACACAACAGTAAGGTAAATAGCGTACATGGATACTAGAGTGTACTGTATAGGATTGGTTGGGATAACACACAACAGTAAGGTAAATAGCGTACATGGATACTAGAGTGTACTGTATAGCATTGGCTGGGATAACACACAACAGTAAGGTAAATAGCGTACATGGATACTAGAGTGTACTGTATAGGATTGGTTGGGATAACACACAACAGTAAGGTAAATAGTGTACATGGATACTAGAGTGTACTGTATAGCATTGGTTGGGATAACACACAACAGTAAGGTAAATAGCGTACATGGATACTAGAGTGTACTGTATAGGATTGGTTGGGATAACTCACAACATTAAGGTAAATAGTGTACATGGATACTAGAGTGTACTGTATAGGATTGGTTGGGATAACACACAACAGTAAGGTAAATAGCGTACATGGATACTAGAGTGTACTGTATAGGATTGGTTGGGATAACACACAACATTAAGGTAAATAGCGTACATGGATACTAGAGTGTACTGTATAGGATTGGTTGGGATAACACACAACATTAAGGTAAATAGTGTACATGGATACTAGAGTGTACTGTATAGGATTGGTTGGGATAACACACAACAGTAAGGTAAATAGCGTACATGGATACTAGAGTGTACTGTATAGGATTGGTTGGGATAACACACAACAGTAAGGTAAATAGCGTACATGGATACTAGAGTGTACTGTATAGGATTGGTTGGGATAACACACAACAGTAAGGTAAATAGCGTACATGGATACTAGAGTGTACTGTATAGGATTGGTTGGGATAACACACAACAGTAAGGTAAATAGCGTACATGGATACTAGAGTGTACTGTATAGCATTGGCTGGGATAACACACAACAGTAAGGTAAATAGCGTACATGGATACTAGAGTGTACTGTATAGGATTGGTTGGGATAACACACAACAGTAAGGTAAATAGCGTACATGGATACTAGAGTGTACTGTATAGGATTGGTTGGGATAACACACAACAGTAAGGTAAATAGCGTACATGGATACTAGAGTGTACTGTATAGGATTGGTTGGGATAACACACAACATTAAGGTAAATAGCGTACATGGATACTAGAGTGTACTGTATAGGATTGGTTGGGATAACACACAACATTAAGGTAAATAGCGTACATGGATACTAGAGTGTACTGTATAGGATTGGTTGGGATAACACACAACAGTAAGGTAAATAGTGTACATGGATACTAGAGTGTACTGTATAGGATTGGTTGGGATAACACACAACAGTAAGGTAAATAGCGTACATGGATACTAGAGTGTACTGTATAGGATTGGTTGGGATAACACACAACAGTAAGGTAAATAGCGTACATGGATACTAGAGTGTACTGTATAGGAAGCAAACAAAGGTCCCGTACTGCTGCTGGACAAAACGTATACTATAGTTCATGAAATGAGAGACACACACGCTGAATATGGCCCCCAAATACTATACCATGTGTGACCTCATTTTGTTACCTACAGCAGTAAATAGCCCAAGACTAAGGCTTGTGAATACTGGGAAAGGAATGTATGTTTTCATTGCCTTGTTCATACAACACGAAATTAGCATTTTGACATACATTTCATTGCCTCATTACTTTTTTAGTAACATGAAACATTGCATGTAATAATTACATTGTTCAGTTTAAGGTGCTCAACTTTCATTGAGGGAATTTCCCCTTGGTTCCTTCATGTCATTTCCTTTATAAAGCATGTGATGCCACTACTTACCCCATCCTTACATCACCCATACACAGTCTTCTATGACCCCCTGCATTCCTGCTGTCAAAACAGCTTGAAAAGAACTGTCTGATGGGTGGGGATCATGTCTCCCCTCATAGACGTACTTTACCCTGAGGTGTGTATGCTATTGACCACTCTTTCTCTCACTCTCTCGCTCTCACTCTCTCTCCTCTCCCCTTTCTCCCTCTCTTCTATTTCTCTCTCTCTCTCTCTCTCTCTCTCTCTCTCTCTCTCTCTCTCTCTCTCTCTCTCTTTCTCTCACTCTCACCCTCTCTCCTCTCCCCTTTCTCCCTCCCCCTCTCTCTCTTCTCTTTCTATCTCTCCTCTCTCCCATCTCTCTCATCTCTTTCTCTTGCTCTTTCTCTCTCTCACTCTCACTCTCTTGCTCTCTCTCTCCTCTCCCCCTTTCTCCCTCTCTCTCTCTTCTCTTTCTCTCTCTGTCCTCTCTCCCATCTCTCTCATCTCTTTCTATCGCATCTCTTTCCATTTCATCTCTCTCCCATCTGCAGGGTCCAGCAGGCCTGATCGGTACGTCAGGGGGAGCTGGAGATCCTGGTGAAAAGGTAGAGGGGTGTTTATTCTGCCATTAGGCTTTGAGTGGATTAGCCAGACGCTGAGGGCCAGGCAGACAGGCAGACAGGCAGACAGACAGACAGACAGACAGACAGACAGACAGACAGACAGACAAACAGACAGACAGACAGACAGACAGACAGACAGACAGACAGACAGACAGACAGACAGACAGACAGACAGACTTAGACAAACAATGACCACCCTCACATCCATATCATAAACATCACCCAATATCATAAACATCACCCTGCAATTACTGTGCTCCCACTGTCTCATTAGACTTCACTCAACCAACCCTGCATCTCAGTCTCACACATTGAAATGTAACTTGAAATGTAAAATTATCTTTTGAACTTTGTGGCAAAGAAAGCAAATACACACACACCACACACACTCATCTGGGTCATGCTCCTTAAATATGTAAGTCATTTAAGTCTCCATGCTGTATGAGGATAGAGAGACCCCTCTGGGATGTTTCCCAACTAGTTCCTGTGCTTATGACAACACGAAACCCCAATCATCACCCTTCAACCCTCAACTGTCAGAACTCAGCTTCCCCTGCTGCTCCCTGACTGTTGACTTAAATTACTTTACTGAGGTCCTGACTGCTGATTATTGACAGGCGCTCAGCTGGATGCCCCGGTCCAGCTCCCTAGCCTACCCAGAAACACCTTCTCTCTATCCGAACATTGCTCTAAAATGCTTGCTCTCTCAGACAGACCTACAACTCTCTCTTTCCTTTTCTCTCTCTCTCTCTCTCTCCTCTTTCTCTCTCTCTCTCTCTCTCTTCTTCTTCTCTCTCTCTCTCTCTCTCTCTCCCTCTCTATATATCTAACTCTCTCACTCTCTCTCTCTTTATCTAACTCCCTCTCTCTCTCTCGCTCTCTCTCCCTCTCTCTCTCTCTCTCACTCTCTCTATATATCTAACTCCCTCTCTCTCCCTCTCTCTCTCTCTCTCTCTCTCTCTCTCTCTCTCTCTCTCTCACTCTCACTCTCTCTATATATCTAACTCCCTCTCTCTCTCTCTCTCTCTCTCTCTCTCTCACTCTCTCTCTCACTCTCTTTATCTCTCTCACTCTCTCTCTCTCTCAGACAGACCTACACCGTCGTTGCCCCTCCTTATGACTTACATAGAGGAAAGACCCAGTCAGACTGTTAGAGACTAGAGGAGAGACCCAGTCAGACTGTTAGATACTAGAGGAGAGACCCAGTCAGACTGTTAGATACTAGAGGAGAGCCAGTCAGACTGTTAGATACTAGAGGAGAGACCCAGTCAGACTGTTAGATACTAGAGGAGAGACCCAGTCAGACTCTTAGATACTAGAGGAGAGACCCAGTCAGATTGTTACATACTAGAGGAGAGACCCAGTCAGACTGTTAGATACTAGAGGAGAGACCCAGTCAGGCTGTTAGATACTAGAGGAGAGACCCAGTCAGACTGTTAGATACTAGAGGAGAGACCCAGTCAGGCTGTTAGATACTAGAGGAGAGACCCAGTTAGACTGTTAGATACTAGAGGAGAGACCCAGTCAGGCTGTTAGATACTAGAGGAGAGACCCAGTTAGACTGTTAGATACTAGAGGAGAGACCCAGTCAGACTGTTAGATACTAGAGGAGAGACCCAGTCAGGCTGTTAGATACTAGAGGAGAGACCCAGTCAGACTGTTAGATACTAGAGACCCAGTCAGGCTGTTAGATACTAGAGGAGAGACCCAGTTAGACTGTTAGATACTAGAGGAGAGACCCAGTCAGGCTCATCCATCCACAACTTTCAGAGTTTTACTGTAACAAGCTGGCCAGTCCTGTTACATAGTGTGAGTGGGGGGGATTTTACTATAGACAGACATTAGTATCCACTTTAAATGGCCACTCTGTGATATGTACAGCTCTCACTCTAGCCTGTACTGTGTTGTAGGGGCTCTCATATTACCTCATGTCCTGTGGAGCCGATAGGTTTGATGTTTGGATGTATGGAGGTGCAGGTCGGTGGTGGTACAGCGGTTAACGATCCTTCTCCTGTGCTTGTGTTTCCCAGGGTGACCGTGGTCCTGCAGGTCCGTTGGGTCCTCCTGGGGAGATGGGGTCCAGGGTAAGTACAGAACTAAGTACACAATGTCTATATGCACCACTTAGAGAGAGTGTCTGGAAGCATTACACTGGTGGCATGTTGGCAGCTCAGTCCCTGCCTCCCAGGGATTTGGGGGCATTCAACAGCACTTTTTGTTATCTTAGTTTCTGTATTTTCTTTGTTTGATCAACTGTAACTCTGAACCTCAAGGCAGTATCTAAAAATGATGTAACTACTATATGGCTCTGTCCCATGCTATTTCCTCTTTAGCGTTTGGGATACCTATCTTAGAGTTCTGTACACTATCCTCCTATGTTCTCTTCCCCTGTCTGTCTGTGAATGTTCTTCTGTAGTCTTGGCCTGTGTCCCTCTCTCTCTGTGTCTGTCTGTGAATGTTCTTCTGTAGTCTTGGCCTGTGTCCCTCTCTCTCTGTGTCTGTCTGTGAATGTTCTTCTGTAGTCTTGGCCTGTGTCCCTCTCTCTCTGTGTCTGTCTGTGAATGTTATTCTGTAGTCTTGGCCTGTGTCCCTCTCTCTCTCTGTGTCTGTCTGGTGAATGTTCTTCTGTAGTCTTGACCTGTGTCCCTCTCTCTCTGTGTCTGTCTGTGAATGTTCTTCTGTAGTCTTGGCCTGTGTCCCTCTCTCTCTGTATCTGTCTGTGAATGTTCTTCTGTAGTCTTGGCCTGTGTCCCTCTCTCTCTGTGTCTGTCTGTGAATGTTCTTCTGTAGTCTTGGCCTGTGTCCCTCTCTCTCTGTGTCTGTCTGTGAATGTTCTTCTGTAGTCTTGGCCTGTGTCCCTCTCTCTCTGTGTCTGTCTGTGAATGTTCTTCTGTAGTCTTGGCCTGTGTCCCTCTCTCTCTGTGTCTGTCTGTGAATGTTCTTCTGTAGTCTTGGCCTGTGTCCCTCTCTCTCTGTGTCTGTCTGTGAATGTTCTTCTGTAGTCTTGGCCTGTGTCCCTCTCTCTCTGTGTCTGTCTGTGAATGTTCTTCTGTAGTCTTGGCCTGTGTCCCTCTCTCTCTGTGTCTGTCTGGTGAATGTTCTTCTGTAGTCTTGACCTGTGTCCCTCTCTCTCTGTGTCTGTCTTGAATGTTCTTCTGTAGTCTTGGCCTGTGTCCTCTCTCTCTGTGTCTGTCTGTGAATGTTCTTCTGTAGTCTTGACCTGTGTTCTCTCTGTGTCTGTCTGTGAATGTTCTTCTGTAGTCTTGGCCTGTGTCCCTCTCTCTCTGTGTCTGTCTGTGAATGTTCTTCTGTAGTCTTGGCCTGTGTCCCTCTCTCTCTGTGTCTGTCTGTGAATGTTCTTCTGTAGTCTTGGCCTGTGTCCCTCTCTCTCTGTGTCTGTCTGTGAATGTTCTTCTGTAGTCTTGGCCTGTGTCCCTCTCTCTCTGTGTCTGTCTGTGAATGTTCTTCTGTAGTCTTGGCCTGTGTCCCTCTCTCTCTGTGTCTGTCTGTGAATGTTCTTCTGTAGTCTTGGCTTGTGTCCTCTCTCTCTGTGTCTGTCTGTGAATGTTCTTCTGTAGTCTTGGCCTGTGTCCTCTCTCTCTGTGTCTGTCTGTGAATGTTCTTCTGTAGTCTTGGCCTGTGTCCCTCTCTCTCTGTATCTGTCTGTGAATGTTCTTCTGTAGTCTTGGCCTGTGTCCCTCTCTCTCTGTGTCTGTCTGTGAATGTTCTTCTGTAGTCTTGGCCTGTGTCCCTCTCTCTCTGTGTCTGTCTGTGAATGGTATTCTGTAGTCTTGACCTGTGTACCTCTCTCTCTGTGTCTGTGAATGCTCTTTTATAGCCTTGACCTGTGTCTCTCCCCCTCGCTCTCTCTCCCTGTGGTTAAGCCCTGCCTGTGTCTGTGAGCATTCTAGTGTAGCAGAGCTTTGTGAGCACTGCAGTGTTCTGTGGAGTGTCTGGAGACAGAGGGAGACTGGTTGATGTTCCTTGCTGGCTTAGGGCCTGTGGACAGACAGCTCCAGGTTTGTGTCTTTGGTCACCAGCCCTGAGCTTCTGGCTGGCTGGCTGGCTCCCTGGCTGATCGTCTGGCTGCTGACTGGCTGCTTGTCTCCTTGGCTGGCTGGCTGGCTGGATGGCTGGCTGGCTGCCTGTCTCCTTGGCTGCCTCGCTGGCTGGCTGTCTAACTGGTTGACTTGCTGGCTGTCTGGCTGACAGGTTGGCTGGCTGGTTGGCTGACTGGATGGTTGGCTGGCAGGCTGCAACCAGTCAGTGGGATGAGTGATGGTGGCCCTGGCCAAACCTTCCTGTCCTGTAACAGCCACACTGCAGACAAGCAAAACCACAAAGTCAAAGGCTTCAGGAATAATTCAGTGTTGATGTCAGGGTCCTTGTAAAATATAGTTTTATTTTGGAATGATTGCATAACAGGGATGGAGTTTCAGTTGAATGATTTTATTTGAGTTAACCGTTAGCATAGATTGGCTGTACAGAGGGAGAGTTGCATACACACACTGCTCCCTGTACTAACCAGAAACCTTGGCTGTGTTCCTCTCTCTTGTTCTCTGGCATTAGTTCGAGCTCAGTACGCTGAAGGAGAGACTCTTCTCAATCAACCAATCAATCAATCAACAGTCACATTAATGGTTACATGCCCAGACAAGGAAATTGCCCAAGTCTCCTACAATTAACAGCTTACTTTACTTTGCAAAATGTACTTTACTTTCCTCACTAATTGTTTGTCCTTTCTTCTGGTTTCTGTTTTGGTCCAAGGGGTATCCAGGCCTTCCAGGCGGACCCGGCGATGTAGGTCTGCAAGGCCCCTTTGTAAGTCTTCAGCAATGAAACTTTGTTGTGAAATATGTCTGACGTTCTATCCCACTCATATAATGTTAGGATAGCATTTTCTCTCTATCTCTATCTCCCTCTCTCAATTCAATTCAAGGGCTTTATTGGCATGGGAAACATGTGTTAACATTGCCAAAGCAAGTGAGGTAGATAATATATAAAGTGAATATATAAAGTGAAATCTCTGTCCCTCTCTCTCTCTTCCTCTATCGCTCCCTCTCTCTCCTCTCTCTAAATGAACATAAATATAGGTTGTATTTACAACGGTGTTTGTTCTTCACTGGTTGCCCTTTTCATGTGGCAACAGGTCACAAATCTTGCTGCTGTGGTGGCACACTGTGGAATTTCACCCAATAGATATGGGAGTTTATCAAAATTGGATTTGTTTTCAAAATCTTTGTGGGTCTGTGTAATCTGAGGGAAATATGTGTCTCTAATATGGTCATACATTGGACAGGAGGTTAGGAAGTGCAGCTCAGTGTTCACCTCATTCTGTGGGCAGTGTGCACATAGCCTGTCTTCTCTTGAGAGCCATGTCTGCCTACGGCAGCCTCTCTCAATGGCAAGGCTATGCTCACTGAGTCTGTACATATGGGTGAATGGGTGTGGAGTCTGTAACGCTCAATGAGTGAATGGGTGTGGAGTCTGTAACGCTCAATGAGTGAATGGGTGTGGAGTCTGTAACGCTCAATGAGTGAATGGGTGTGGAGTCTGTACCGCTCAATGAGTGAATGGGTGTGGAGTCTGTAACGCTCAATGAGTGAATGGGTGTGGAGTCTGTAACGCTCAATGAGTGAATGGGTGTGGAGTCTGTAACGCTCAATGAGTGAATGGGTGTGGAGTCTGTACCGCTCAATGAGTGAATGGGTGTGGAGTCTAACGCTCAATGAGTGAATGGGTGTGGAGTCTGTACCGCTCAATGAGTGAATGGGTGTGGAGTCTGTAACGCTCAATGAGTGAATGGGTGTGGAGTCTGTAACGCTCAATGAGTGAATGGGTGTGGAGTCTGTAACGCTCAATGAGTGAATGGGTGTGGAGTCTGTAACGCTCAATGAGTGAATGGGTGTGGAGTCTGTACCGCTCAATGAGTGAATGGGTGTGGAGTCTGTAACGCTCAATGAGTGAATGGGTGTGGAGTCTGTAACGCTCAATGAGTGAATGGGTGTGGAGTCTGTACCGCTCAATGAGTGCATGGGTGTGGAGTCTGTACCGCTCAATGAGTGAATGGGTGTGGAGTCTGTACCGCTCAATGAGTGCATGGGTGTGGAGTCTGTACCGCTCAATGAGTGAATGCTCAATGGTGTGGAGTCTGTAACGCTCAATGAGTGAATGGGTGTGGAGTCTGTACCGCTCAATGAGTGAATGGGTGTGGAGTCTGTAACGCTCAATGAGTGAATGGGTGTGGAGTCTGTAACGCTCAATGAGTGAATGGGTGTGGAGTCTGTACCGCTCAATGAGTGAATGGGTGTGGAGTCTGTAACGCTCAATGAGTGAATGGGTGTGGAGTCTGTGGAACGCTCAATGAGTGAATGGGTGTGTGGAGTCTGTACCGCTCAATGAGTGAATGGGTGTGGAGTCTGTACCGCTCAATGAGTGAATGGTGAATGTGTGGAGTCTAACGCTCAATGAGTGAATGGGTGTGGAGTCTGTACCGCTCAATGAGTGAATGGGTGTGGAGTCTCAATGAGTGAACGTCTCAATGAGTGAATGGGTCTGTACCGCTCAATGAGTGAATGGGTCTGGAGTCTACGCTCAATGAGTCAATGAGTGAATGAGTGGTGTGGAGTCTGTACCGCTCAATGAGTGAATGGGTGTGGAGTCTGTAACGCTCAATGAGTGAATGGGTGTGGAGTCTGTAACGCTCAATGAGTGAATGGGTGTGGAGTCTGTACCGCTCAATGAGTGAATGGGTGTGGAGTCTGTAACGCTCAATGAGTGAATGGGTGTGGAGTCTGTACCGCTCAATGAGTGAATGGGTGTGGAGTCTGTACCGCTCAATGAGTCAATGAGTCTGTGAATGGGTGTGGAGTCTGTAACGCTCAATGAGTGAATGGGTGTGGAGTCTGTACCGCTCAATGAGTGAATGGGTGTGGAGTCTGTCAATGAGTGAATGGTGTGGAGTCTGTAACGCTCAATGAGTGAATGGGTGTGGAGTCTGTACCGCTCAATGAGTGAATGGGTGTGGAGTCTGTGGAGTCCGCTCAATGAGTGAATGGGTGTGGAGTCTAACGCTCAATGAGTGAATGGGTGTGGAGTCTGTACCGCTCAATGAAGTGAATGGGTGTGGAGTCTGAGTGAAACGCTCAATGGGTGAATGGGTGTGGAGTCTGAGTCTACCGCTCAATGAGTGAATGGGTGTGGGGTGTGGAGTCTGTAACGCTCAATGAAGTGAATGGGTGAATGGAGTCTGTCTGTACCGCTCAATGAGTGAATGGGTGTGGAGTCTGTAACGCTCAATGAGTGAATGGGTGTGGAGTCTGTACCGCTCAATGAGTGAATGGGTGTGGAGTCTAACGCTCAATGAGTGAATGGGTGTGGAGTCTGTACCGCTCAATGAGTGAATGGGTGTGGAGTCTGTAACGCTCAATGAGTGAATGGGTGTGGAGTCTGTACCGCTCAATGAGTGAATGGGTGTGGAGTCTAACGCTCAATGAGTGAATGGGTGTGGAGTCTGTACCGCTCAATGAGTGAATGGGTGTGGAGTCTAACGCTCAATGAGTGAATGGGTGTGGAGTCTGTGAATGGGTGTGGAGTCCGCTCAATGAGTGAATGGGTGTGTAACGCTCAATGAGTGAATCTGTACCGCTCAATGAGTGAATGGGTGTGGAGCTCAATGAGTGAATGGGTGTGGAGTCTGTGAATGGGTGTGGAGTCTGTACCGCTCAATGAGTGAATGGGTGTGGAGTCTGTACCGCTCAATGAGTGAATGGGTGTGGAGTCTGTAACGCTCAATGAGTGAATGGGTGTGGAGTCAGGCGCAGAGAGCAAAGGATGCGGGAATAAACACGCTTTAATGTCCAAAAGCAAAAGAACAAAATAGTATTTACCCAACACAGGCGTAACTATTAAAACAAATAGTACCCTTAGGTAAAATACCAGGACAGCGAGAAAACCCAACAAAACACTAACACCTCTCACAAATACAGAAGAACAAGCTCGCACAAACAGAAGCGGGATAAACGAACTTAAAAAACACCACCCTAACAACCAAACAATGAACAGGTGAAACTAATTAGACAAAACCAAACGAACACAGAACAAAGGATCGGTGGCAGCTAGTAGACTGGCGACGACGACCGCCGAGCGCCACCCGAACAAGAAGGGAAGCCACCTTCGGTAATATTTGTGACAGTACCCCCCCCCCCCCCCCCCCCTGACGCGCAGCTCCCGCAGCGCGCCTACGCCGGCCTCGGGGACGACCCGGGGGCCGAGGCGCAGGGCGATCCGGATGGAGGCGATGGAATTCTCTCAACATAGATGGATCCAGAATATCCCCCACCGGGACCCAGCACCTCTCCTCCGGACCGTACCCCTCCCAGTCAACGAGGTACTGCAGGCCCCTCACCCGGCGTCTTGAGTCCAGAATAGCTCGTATCCTGTACGCCGGGGACCCCTCGATGTCCAGAGGGGGCGGAGGGACCTCCGGAACCTCACCTTCCTGCATGGGACCAGCTACCACCGGCCTGAGGAGAGACACATGAAACGAGGGGTTAATGCGATAATACGAAAGAAGTAATAATCGATAACAAACCTCGTTTATTCTCCTCAGGACTTTAAATGGCCCTACACACTGCGGACCCAGCTTCCGGCAGGGCAAGCGGAGGGGCAGGTTTCGGGTCGAGAGCCAGACCCTGTCCCCCCGTGCAAACACGGGGGCCTCACTGCGGTGACGGTCAGTGCTCTTCTTCTGCCGTCCACTCGCCTGACGTAATGACTCCTGGACGGCCCTCCAGGTCTCCTTAGAGTGCTGCACCCACTCCTCCACTGCAGGAGCCTCAGTCTGGCTCTGATGCCATGGTGCCAGGACCGGCTGGTACCCCAACACGCACTGAAACGGTGACATGTTGGTAGAGGAGTGGCTTACTGAATTCTGGGCCATTTCAGCCCAGGGGATGTATCTCGCCCACTCCCCTGGCCGATCCTGGCAATACGACCGCAGAAACCTACCCACTTCCTGGTTCACTCTCTCCACTTGCCCATTATTCTCCGGGTGATACCCTGAGGTCAGGCTGACCGAGACCCCCAGACGTTCCATAAATTCCCTCCACACTCGGGAGGTAAACTGGGGACCCCGATCAGAATCAATTACCTCGGGCACCCCGTAGTGCCGGAAGACATGGGTGAAAAGAGCCTCCGCAGTCTGTAGGGCCGTAGGGAGACCGGGCAACGGGATAAGACAGCAGGAATTAGAGAACCGATCCACAACGACCAGGATCGTCGTGTTTCCCTGAGAGGGGGGAAGGTCAGTAAGAAAATCCACCGATAGATGGGTCCACGGCCGTTGTGGAACGGGGAGGGGTTGTAACTTCTCTCGTGGCAGGTGCCTAGGAGCCTTACTCTGGGCGCACACCGAACAGGAGGAGACATAGAATCGCACATCCCTCACCAATGTGGGCCACCAGTACTTCCCTAAGACCTCGCACTGTCTTTGAAATACCCGGGTGACCCGACGAGGGTAGACTATGAGCCCATCGAATCAATTGATCACGAACAGCGAGCGGCACGTACCTACGACTCTCCGGACACTGTGGAGGCGCAGGTTCCTCCCTTAGCGCCCGCTCGATGTCCGCGTCCACCTCCCATACTAGTGGTGCCACCAGCTTAGCCGCCGGAATGATGGGAGTAGGATCGATGGACCGGTCCTCAGTGTCATAGAGGCGGGACAGCGCGTCGGCCTTAGTGTTGAGGGAACCTGGTCGATACGAGATCGTAAAACGAAATCTGGTGAAATACATGGCCCACCTTGCCTGACGAGGATTCAGTCTCCTAGCTGATCGGATATACTCCAGGTTACGGTGGTCAGTCCAGATGAGGAAAGGGTGCTTAGCCCCCTCAAGCCAGTGTCTCCACACCTTCAGGGCCAACTCCCTGTCCCCCACTTCATAATTCCACTCCGCTGGCCCAAGCTTCTTCGGAAAAAAAGCACAGAGTGGCGTACACGAGCGCTGTGAGAGCACCGCTCCAACCCCAGCCTCGGATGCGTCCACCTCTACTATGAACGCCAAAAAAGGGTCCGGTTGCGCCAACACCGGCGCCTCGGTGAACAGCGCCTTCAACCTACGGAAAGCTCCATCCGCCTCTGCTGACCACTGCAAACGTACCGGCCCCCCTTCAGCAGTGAAGTAATAGGAGCTGCTACCTGACCAAAACCCCGGATAAACCTCCGGTAGTAATTGGCAAACCCTAAGAACCGCTGCACCTCCTTTACCGTGGTCGGAGTCGGCCAATTACGCATGGCCTTGACGCGGTCACCCTCCATTACCACCGCCGAGCTGGAAATGCGATAACCCAGGAAGGAAACGGCTCGTTTGGAAAACTCACATTTCTCCGCCTTCACGTACATGTCATGCTCCAGCAGTCGCCCAAGAACCTTGTGCACCAGAGACACATGCGAGGTGCGTGTAGCGGAGTAGATCAAAATATCGTCAATATACACCACCACACCCTGTCCGTGTAGGTCTCTGAGAATCTCATCAACGAAGGATTGAAAGATAGGTGGAGAATTCTTTAACCCGTGCGGCATGACGAGGTACTCATAATGGCCAGATGTGGTACTAAACGCGGTTTTCCTCTCATCTCCCTCCCGAATACGCACCAGATTATACGCACTCCTGAGATCCAGTTTCGTGAAGAGCTGCGCTCCGTGAAATGATTCCACTGCCGTAGCGATGAGAGGTAGTGGGTAACTAAAACCCACCGTGATGGAATTTAGACCTCGATAATCAATACACGGATGCAAACCACCATCCTTATTCTTCACAAAAAAGAAACTTGAGGAGACAGGTGACATGGAGGGCCGAATGTACCCCTGTCCCAGAGCCTCGGTGATATATGTTTCCATGGCCAACGTCTCCTCCTGGGATAAAGGATACACATGACTCCTGGGGAGTGCAGCGTTTACCTGGAGGTTTATCACGCAATCCCCCTGTACATCTACACTACAGCTGGGTGATCACATCAGAAAACATCTGATCAACAGGTGGAATGTAGATGATTGTCTGCTCTATTTCAAACAGAAACAGTGTGACTTACTGTGTAATTGATTGGGTTGCATCTCTCCTGCTCCACATTTAGCATTTGTGAACTGTGACACTGCAACTGAATTGAACGGTCATGAACTCTCTCGAACACATCAATAACAATCCCCCCTCCCTCCCACTCTCCCTCCCTCCCTCCTCTCGCTCTCCCTCTCAGGGTCCTCAGGGGCAGAGGGGTATACCAGGGGTCCCGGGGCCAAAGGGCAGAAGGGTAAGATAACTATTTTTTACCTCCCTCCTCCACTCTCTTTCCCTCCTCTGTTCTGTTCTACATGTCTCATCAGTAACAATGTGAGCTATAATGGACAACAGGAACCTTGATTTAATCATGCAAACCTAACCCTGATGTAATCATGCAAACCTAACCCTGTTTTCATCATGTAACCTAACCCTGATTTAATCATGCACCTAACCCTGGTTTAATCATGCACCTAACCCTGGTTTAATCATGCAACCTAACCCTGATTTAATCATGCACCTAACCCTGATTTAATCATGGACCTAATCCTGATTTAATCATGCACCTAACCCTGGTTTAATCATGCAACCTAACCCTGATGTAATCATGCACCTATCCCTGATTTAATCATGCACCTAATCCTGATTTAATCATGCAACCTAATCCTGATTTAATCATGCAAACCTAACCCTGTTTTCATCATGTAACCTAACCCTGATTTAATCATGTAACCTAACCCTGATGTAATCATGCACCTAACCCTGATTTAATCATGGACCTAATCCTGATTTAATCATGCAAACCTAACCCTGATTTAATCATGCACCTAACCCTGATTTAATCATGCACCTAACCCTGGTTTAATCATGCAACCTAACCCTGATGTAATCATGCACCTAACCCTGATTTAATCATGGACTTAATCCTGATTTAATCATGCACCTAACCCTGGTTTAATCATGCCCTTAATCCTGATTTAATCATGCAAACCTAACCCTGTTTTCATCATGTAACCTAACCCTGATTTAATCATGTAACCTTACCCTGATTTAATCATGCACCTAACCCTGGTTTAATCATGTACCTAAACCTGGTTTAATCATGCAACCTAACCCTGATGTAATCATGCACCTAACCCTGATTTAATCATGGACCTACTCCTGATTTAATCATGCACCTAACCCTGATTTAATCATGCACCTAATCCTGATTTAATCATGCAAACCTAACCCTGTTTTCATCATGTAACCTAACCCTGATTTAATCATGTAACCTAACCCTGATTTAATCATGCACCTAACCCTGGTTTAATCATGCAACCTAACCCTGATGTAATCATGCACCTAACCCTGATTTAATCATGGACCTAATCCTGATTTAATCATGCACCTAATCCTGATTTAATCATGCAACCTAATCCTGATTTAATCATGCACCTAACCCTGATTTAATCATGCACCTAATCCTGATTTAATCATGCAAACCTAACCCCGTTTTCATCATGTAACCTAACCCTGATTTAATCATGTAACCTAACCCTGATTTAATCATGCACCTAACCCTGATTTAATCATGCACCTAACCCTGATTTAATCATGGACCTAATCCTGATTTAATCATGCACCTAACCCTGATTTAATCATGCACCTAATCCTGATTTAATCATGCAAACCTAACCCTGTTTTCATCATGTAACCTAACCCTGATTTAATCATGTAACCTAACCCCTGATTTAATCATGCACCTAACCCTGGTTTAATCATGCAACCTAACCCTGATGTAATCATGCACCTAAACCTGATTTAATCATGGACCTAATCCTGATTTAATCATGCAAACCTAACCCTGATTTAATCATGCACCTAACCCTGATTTAATCATGCACCTAACCCTGGTTTAATCATGCAACCTAACCCTGATGTAATCATGCAACCTAACCCTGATGTAATCATGCACCTAACCCTGATTTAATCATGGACCTAATCCTGATTTAATCATGCACCTAACCCTGGTTTAATCATGCAACCTAACCCTGATGTAATCATGCAACTAACCCTGATTTAATCATGCACCTAACCCTGATTTAATCATGCACCTAATCCTGACTTAATCATGCACCTAATCCTGATTTAATCATGTAACCTAACCCTGATTTAATCATGCACCTAACCCTGATTTAATCATGTACCTAACCCTGATTTAATCATGCACCTAACCCTGATTTAATCATGTAACCTAACCCTGATTTAATCATGTACCTAACCCTGATTTAATCATGCACCTAATCCTGATTTAATCATGCACCTAACCCTGATTTAATCATGCAACCTAACCCTGATGTAATCATGCACCTAATCCTGATTTAATCATGCACCTAACCCTGATTTAATCATGCAACCTAACCCTGATGTAATCATGTACCTAACCCTGATTTAATCATGCACCTAATCCTGATTTAATCATGTAACCTAACCCTGATTTAATCATGTACCTAACCCTGATTTAATCATGCACCTAACCCTGATTTAATCATGTAACGTAACCCTGATTTAATCATGTACCTAACCCTGATTTAATCATACGCCTAACCCTGATTTAATCATGCACCTAACCCTGATGTAATCATGCACCTAACCCTGATTTAATCATGGACTTAATCCTGATTTAATCATGCACCTAACCCTGGTTTAATCATGCCCTTAATCCTGATTTAATCATGCAAACCTAACCCTGTTTTCATCATGTAACCTAACCCTGATTTAATCATGTAACCTTACCCTGATTTAATCATGCACCTAACCCTGGTTTAATCATGTACCTAACCCTGGTTTAATCATGCAACCTAACCCTGATGTAATCATGCACCTAACCTTGATTTAATCATGGACCTACTCCTGATTTAATCATGCACCTAACCCTGATTTAATCATGCACCTAATCCTGATTTAATCATGCAAACCTAACCCCGTTTTCATCATGTAACCTAACCCTGATTTAATCATGTAACCTAACCCTGATTTAATCATGCACCTAACCCTGATTTAATCATGCACCTAACCCTGATTTAATCATGGACCTAATCCTGATTTAATCATGCACCTAACCCTGATTTAATCATGCACCTAATCCTGATTTAATCATGCAAACCTAACCCTGTTTTCATCATGTAACCTAACCCTGATTTAATCATGTAACCTAACCCTGATTTAATCATGCACCTAACCCTGGTTTAATCATGCAACCTAACCCTGATGTAATCATGCACCTAAACCTGATTTAATCATGGACCTAATCCTGATTTAATCATGCAAACCTAACCCTGATTTAATCATGCACCTAACCCTGATTTAATCATGCACCTAACCCTGGTTTAATCATGCAACCTAACCCTGATGTAATCATGCAACCTAACCCTGATGTAATCATGCACCTAACCCTGATTTAATCATGCACCTAACCCTGATTTAATCATGCACCTAAACCTGATTTAATCATGGACCTAATCCTGATTTAATCATGCAAACCTAACCCTGATTTAATCATGCACCTAACCCTGATTTAATCATGCACCTAACCCTGGTTTAATCATGCAACCTAACCCTGATGTAATCATGCAACCTAACCCTGATGTAATCATGCACCTAACCCTGATTTAATCATGGACCTAATCCTGATTTAATCATGCACCTAACCCTGGTTTAATCATGCAACCTAACCCTGATGTAATCATGCACCTAACCCTGATTTAATCATGCACCTAACCCTGATTTAATCATGCACCTAATCCTGATTTAATCATGCACCTAATCCTGATTTAATCATGTAACCTAACCCTGATTTAATCATGCACCTAACCCTGATTTAATCATGTACCTAACCCTGATTTAATCATGCACCTAACCCTGATTTAATCATGTAACCTAACCCTGATTTAATCATGTACCTAACCCTGATTTAATCATGCACCTAATCCTGATTTAATCATGCACCTAACCCTGATTTAATCATGCACCTAATCCTGATTTAATCATGTAACCTAACCCTGATTTAATCATGTACCTAACCCTGATTTAATCATGCACCTAACCCTGATTTAATCATGTAACGTAACCCTGATTTAATCATGTACCTAACCCTGATTTAATCATACGCCTAACCCTGATTTAATCATGCACCTAATCCTGATTTAATCATGCACCTAATCCTGATTTAACAATGCAACCTAACCCTGATTTTCCTTCCTCAAACACCAGTCTAACATTTCATATGTATTCATCCCTGCACATTTAATCTCCAGGTTAGGGTGATTAACAGAGTGGGTTGCATTATTAGATGCTGCTGATTATTTTACGAGCACCACAAAGAAGTGATTCAGAGATTATCGAGCTCAGGCCTAATGTTGAGCTCATGAGACACCTGGTGGCCGAGAGGAGTATGACACTGACACAATAATAAACCATTTTGCCTATGCTTTTCCTTATGGGTAGTCCCGGGAATTGAACCCACTATCTTAGCGTTGCAAACGCCATGCTCTAGCAACTGAGCTACAGAGGACTACAGTACACTGATACAGTACCTTACATAGCAACCATGGGCTTAGAGAAGTAATGTATTTAACATGATCTAAGCTTTAAACACGAATCTTATAGTCTGTTGTGTGAGACTGCATGAGAGACCCAGTCTATCAGCAGTAGTGTGCACCAGAGAGCTGCGTGGTGACTGCATGAGAGATCCTCTCTATCAGCAGTAGTATCCACCAGAGAGCTGTGTGGTGACTGCATGAGAGATCCCATCTATCAGCAGTAGTATCCACCAGAGAGCTGCGTGGTGACTGCATGAGAGATCCCATCTATCAGCAGTAGTATCCAGCAGAGAGCTGTGTGGTGACTGCATGAGAGACCCAGTCTATCAGCAGTAGTATCCACCAGAGAGCTGCGTGGTGACTGCATGAGAGATTCTCTCTATCAGCAGCAGTATCCACCAGAGAGCTGTGTGGTGACTGCATGAGAGATCCTCTCTATCAGCAGTAGTATCCACCAGAGAGCTGTGTGTGGTGACTCTCATCAGCAGTAGTATCCCCAGTCTGGTGACTGCATGTAGATTCTCTCTATCAGCAGTAGTACCAGAGAGCTGTGTGGTGACTGCATGAGAGATCCTCTCTATCAGCAGTAGTATCCACCAGAGAGCTGTGTGGTGACTGCATGAGAGATTCTCTCTATCAGCAGTAGTATCCACCAGAGAGCTGTGTGGTGACTGCATGAGAGATCCTCTCTATCAGCAGTAGTATCCACCAGAGAGCTGTGTGGTGACTGCATGAGAGACCCAGTCTATCAGCAGTAGTATCCACCAGAGAGCTGTGTGGTGACTGCATGAGAGATCCTCTCTATCAGCAGTAGTATCCACCAGAGAGCTGTGTGGTGACTGCATGAGAGATCCTCTCTATCAGCAGTAGTATCCACCAGAGAGCTGTGTGGTGACTGCATGAGAGATCCCATCTATCAGCAGTAGTATCCAGCAGAGAGCTGTGTGGTGACTGCATGAGAGACCCAGTCTATCAGCAGTAGTATCCACCAGAGAGCTGCGTGGTGACTGCATGAGAGATTCTCTCTATCAGCAGCAGTATCCACCAGAGAGCTGTGTGGTGACTGCATGAGAGATCCTCTCTATCAGCAGTAGTATCCACCAGAGAGCTGTGTGGTGACTGCATGAGAGATCCTCTCTATCAGCAGTAGTATCCACCAGAGAGCTGCGTGGTGACTGCATGATAGATTCTCTCTATCAGCAGTAGTATCCACAAGAGAGCTGTGTGGTGACTGCATGAGAGATCCTCTCTATCAGCAGTAGTATCCACCAGAGAGCTGTGTGGTGACTGCATGAGAGATCCCATCTATCAGCAGTAGTATCCACCAGAGAGCTGTGTGGTGACTGCATGAGAGACCCAGTCTGTCAGCAGTAGTATCCACCAGAGAGCTGCGTGGTGACTGCATGAGAGATTCTCTCTATCAGCAGCAGTATCCACCAGAGAGCTGTGTGGTGACTGCATGAGAGATCCTCTCTATCAGCAGTAGTATCCACCAGAGAGCTGTGTGGTGACTGCATGAGAGACCCAGTCTATCAGCAGTAGTATCCACCAGAGAGCTGTGTGGTGACTGCATGAGAGATCCTCCCTATCAGCAGTAGTATCCACCAGAGAGCTGTGTGGTGACTGCATGAGAGATCCTCTCTATCAGCAGTAGTATCCACCAGAGAGCTGTGTGGTGACTGCATGAGAGATCCTCTCTATCAGCAGTAGTATCCACCAGAGAGCTGTGTGGTGACTGCATGAGAGATCCTCCCTATCAGCAGTAGTATCCACCAGAGAGCTGTGTGGTGACTGCATGAGAGATCCCATCTATCAGCAGTAGTATCCACCAGAGAGCTGCATGGTGACTGCATGAGAGATCCTCTCTATCAGCAGTAGTATCCACCAGAGAGCTGTGTGGTGACTGCATGAGAGATCCCATCTATCAGCAGTAGTATCCACCAGAGAGTTGCGTCATGACTGCATGAGAGATCCCATCTATCAGCAGTAGTATCCACAAGAGAGCTGTGTGGTGACTGCATGAGAGATCCCATCTATCAGCAGTAGTATCCACCAGAGAGCTGTGTGGTGACTGCATGAGAGATCCCATCTATCAGCAGTAGTATCCACCAGAGAGCTGTGTGGTGACTGCATGAGAGATCCCATCTATCAGCAGTAGTATCCACCAGAGAGCTGTGTGGTGACTGGGCACTCTGCATCTCTCCTTAGCATTTCTCCTTTACTTTTCTCTGTCCGTTGACAAGACACACATCTGGGTGGAACTCTGCAACTGACTGGCCATGGCACCGACTGGACTGGCTCCTGGCACCACCCACCTGGCTGGCACTGGGGTGCCAACCCACATTGGCACCACAGACGGGCAGAGGCGCTTACTCTACCACCTAGTCACCGTCACCGACGCAGTGCCCACTCACATCACAGCCTCTGCACAGTAGTCTGAACCATCTAACACTTTGTGAAAGGATTCACAGTAAATGTAGGAATCCACAATGGAGATAAATAAACCCCTACCCACAGAGAAATACAGACCACAGGAGGTGGAATGGTATCAAATACATCAAACACGTGGTTTCCGGGTGTTTGATGCCATTGCATTTGCTCTGTTCTGGCCATTATAATGAATTCCGGAACTTAAAGTCACTGCCCACGTAACGGTTACATTATATGATTGATGTTGTTTATTTAAGTATCATACACCTAACGGTGTCCAGCCCACATGGGCTTACAAGACACTTCTAGCCACACTACACAAACAGTACAGCTACCATCTAGCCACACTAAACAAACAGTACATTACACAAAAAGTACAGCTACCATCTAGCCACACTACACAAACAGTACATTACAAAAACAGTACAGCTACCATCTAGCCACACTACACAAACAGTACATTACACAAACAGTACAGCTACCATCTAGCCACACTACACAAACAGTACATTACACAAACAGTACAGCTACCATCTAGCCACAATACACAAAAAGTACAGCTACCATCTAGCCACACTACACAAACAGTACAGCTACCATCTAGCCACACTACACAAACAGTACAGCTACCATCTAGCCACACTACACAAACAGTACATTACACAAACAGTACAGCTACCATCTAGCCACACTACACAAACAGTACAGCTACCATCTAGCCACACTACACAAACAGTACATTACACAAACAGTACAGCTACCATCTAGACACACTAAACAAACAGTACATTACACAAACAGTACAGCTACCATCTAGCCACACTACACAAACAGTACATTACACAAACAGTATAGCTACCATCTAGCCACATTACACAAAAAGTACAGCTACCATCTAGCCACACTACACAAACAGTACATTACACAAACAGTACAGCTACCATCTAGCCACACTACACAAACAGTACAGCTACCATCTAGCCACACTACACAAACAGTACATTACACAAACAGTACAGCTACCATCTAGCCACACTAAACAAACAGTACATTACACAAACAGTACAGCTACCATCTAGCCACACTACACAAACAGTACAGCTACCATCTAGCCATACTACACAAACAGTACATTACACAAACAGTACAGCTACCATCTAGCCACACTACACAAACAGTACAGCTACCATCTAGCCACACTACACAAACAGTACATTACACAAACAGTACAGCTACCATCTAGCCACACTAAACAAACAGTACATTACACAAACAGTACAGCTACCATCTAGCCACACTAAACAAACAGTACATTACACAAACAGTACAGCTACCATCTAGCCACACTAAACAAACAGTACATTACACAAACAGTACAGCTACCATCTAGCCATACTACACAAACAGTACAGCTACCATCTAGCCATACTACACAAACAGTACATTACACAAACAGTACAGCTACCATCTAGCCACACTACACAAACAGTACAGCTACCATCTAGCCATACTACACAAACAGTACATTACACAAACAGTACAGCTACCATCTAGCCATGCTACACAAACAGTACAGCTACCATCTAGCCATACTACACAAACAGTACAGCTACCATCTAGCCATACTACACAAACAGTACAGCTACCATCTAGCCATACTACACAAACAGTACATTACACAAACAGTACAGCTACCATCTAGCCACACTAAACAAACAGTACATTACACAAACAGTACAGCTACCATCTAGCCACATTACACAAACAGTACAGCTACCATCTAGCCATACTACACAAACAGTACATTACACAAACAGTACAGCTACCATCTAGCCATACTACACAAACAGTACAGCTACCATCTAGCCATACTACACAAACAGTACATTACACAAACAGTACAGCTACCATCTAGCCATGCTACACAAACAGTACAGCTACCATCTAGCCATACTACACAAACAGTACAGCTACCATCTAGCCATACTACACAAACAGTACAGCTACCATCTAGCCATACTACACAAACAGTACAGCTACCATCTAGCCACACTACACAAACAGTACAGCTACCATCTAGCCACACTACACAAACAGTACATTACACAAACAGTACATTACACAAACAGTACATTACACAAACAGTACATTACACAAACAGTACAGCTACCATCTAGCCATACTACACAAACAGTACAGCTACCATCTAGCCACACTACACAAACAGTATATTACACAAACAGTACATTACACAAAAAGTACAGCTACCATCTAGCCATATGACACAAACAGTACAGCTACCATCTAGCCACACTACACAAACAGTACATTACACAAACAGTACAGCTACCATCTAGCCACACTACACAAACAGTACAGCTACCATCTAGCCACACTACACAAACAGTACATTACACAAACAGTACAGCTACCATCTAGCCACACTACACAAACAGTACATTACACAAACAGTACAGCTACCATCTAGCCACACTACACAAACAGTACATTACACAAACAGTACAGCTACCATCTAGCCACACTACACAAACAGTACATTACACAAACAGTACAGCTACCATCTAGCCACATTACACAAAAAGTACAGCTACCATCTAGCCACACTACACAAACAGTACATTACACAAACAGTACAGCTACCATCTAGCCACACTAAACAAACAGTACATTACACAAACAGTACAGCTACCATCTAGCCACACTACACAAACAGTACAGCTACCATCTAGCCATACTACACAAACAGTACAGCTACCATCTAGCCATACTACACAAACAGTACATTACACAAACAGTACAGCTACCATCTAGCCACACTACACAAACAGTACAGCTACCATCTAGCCACACTACACAAACAGTACATTACACAAACAGTACAGCTACCATCTAGCCACACTAAACAAACAGTACATTACACAAACAGTACAGCTACCATCTAGCCACACTACACAAACAGTACAGCTACCATCTAGCCATACTACACAAACAGTACATTACACAAACAGTACAGCTACCATCTAGCCACACTACACAAACAGTACAGCTACCATCTAGCCACACTACACAAACAGTACATTACACAAACAGTACAGCTACCATCTAGCCACACTAACAAACAACAGCTACCATCTACACAAACAGTACAGCTACTATCTAGCCATACTACACAAACAGTACAGCTACCATCTAGCCATACTACACAAACAGTACATTACACAAACAGTACAGCTACCATCTAGCCATACTACACAAACAGTACAGCTACCATCTAGCCACACTACACAAACAGTACCATCATTACACAAACAGTACAGCTACCAAACAGCCACACTACACAAACAGTACAGCTACCATCTAGCCATACTACACAAACAGTACAGCACCATCTCAGCCATCTAGCAAACATACATTACACAAACAGTACAGCTACCATCTAGCCACACTACACAAACAGTACAGCTACCATCTAGCCACACTACACAAACAGTACATTACACAAACAGTACATTACAAACAGTAAACAGTACAGCTACCATCTAGCCATACTACACAAACAGTACAGCTACCATCTAGCCACACTACACAAACAGTACAGCTACCATCTAAACAGTACATTACACAAACAGTACATTACACAAACAGTACAGCTACCATCTAGCCATACTACACAAACAGTACAGCTACCATCTAGCCATACTACACAAACAGTACAGCTACCATCTAGCCACACTACACAAACAGTACATTACACAAACAGTACATTACACAAACAGTACATTACACAAACAGTACAGCTACCATCTAGCCATACTACACAAACAGTACAGCTACCATCTAGCCACACTACACAAACAGTACATTACACAAACAGTACATTACACAGCTACCATCTAGCCATATGACACAAACAGTACAGCTAACATCTAGCCACACTACACAAACAGTACAGCTAACATCTAGCCACACTACACAAACAGTACAGCTAACATCTAGCCACACTACACAAACAGTACATTACACAAACAGTACAGCTACCATCTAGCCATATGACACAAACAGTACAGCTAACATCTAGCCACACTACGCAAACAGTACATTACACAAACAGTACAGCTACCATCTAGCCACACTACACAAACAGTACAGCTACCATCTAGCCACACTACACAAACAGTACAGCTACCATCTAGCCACACTAAACAAACAGTACAGCTACCATCTAGCCACACTACACAAACAGTACATTACACAAACAGTACAACTACAATCTAGCCACACTAAATAAATAGTACATTACACAATCTAGTACACTACCACAAACCACATTACACAAACAGTACAGCTACCATCTAGCCACACTACACAAACAGTACATTACACAAACATTACAGCTACCATCTAGCCACACTACACAAACAGTACAGCTACCATCTAGCCACACTACACAAACAGTACAGCTACCATCTAGCCACACTACACAAACAGTACATTACACAAACAGTACAGCTACCATCTAGCCACACTAAACAAACAGTACATTACAAAAACAGTACAGCTACCATCTAGCCACACTACACAAACAGTACAGCTACCATCTAGCCACACTACACAAACAGTACATTACAAAAACAGTACAGCTACCATCTAGCCTCACTACACAAACAGTACAGCTACCATCTAGCCACACTACACAAACAGTACAGCTACCATCTAGCCACACTAAACAAACAGTACAGCTACCATCTAGCCACACTACACAAACAGTACAGCTACCATCTAGCCACACTACACAAACAGTACATTACACAAACAGTACAGCTACCATCTAGCCACACAGTACATTACACAAACAGTACAGCTACCATCTAGCCACACATTACACAAACAGTACAGCTACCATCTAGCCACACTATCACAAACAGTACATTACAAAAACAGTACAGCTACCATCTAGCCACACTACACAAACAGTACAGCTACCATCTAGCCACACTACACAAACAGTACAGCTACCATCTAGCCACACTACACAAACAGTACAACTACATCTAGCCATCTAGCCTAAACAAACAGTACAGCTACCATCTAGCCACACTAAACAAACAGTACATTACACAAACAGTACAGCTACACATCTAGCCACAGTACACAAACAGTACATTACACAAACAGTACAGCTACCATCTAGCCACACTACACAAACAGTACAGCTACCATCTAGCCACACTACACAAACAGTACATTACACAAACAGTACAAACAAACAGTACATCTACACACACTAAAGACATTACACAAACAGTACAGCTACCATCTAGCCACACTACACAAACAGTACATTACACAAACAGTACAGCTACCATCTAGCCATACTACACAAACAGTACATTACACAAACAGTACAGCTACCATCTAGCCACACTACACAAACAGTACATTAACAGTACAGCTACCATCTAGCCACACTACACAAACAGTACAGCTAACATCTAGCCACACTAAAACAGTACTAACAAACAGTACAGCTACCATCTAGCCACACTACACAAACAGTACATTACACAAACAGTACAGCTACCATCTACTACACAAACATTACATTACACAAACAGTACAGCTACCATCTAGCCACACTACAAACAGTACAGCTACCATCTAGCCACACTACACAAACAGTACATTACACAAACAGTACACTAAATCTAGCCACACTACACAAACAGTACAGCTACCATCTAGCCCACTACACAAACATTACATTACCATCACAAACAGTACATTACACAAACAGCTACCATCTAGCACACTAACACAAACTACACAAACATTACATTACACAAACAGTACAGCTACCATCTAGCCACACTACACAAACAGTACATTACAAAAACAGTACAGCTACCATCTAGCCACAAACTACACAAACATTACATTACACAAACAGTACAGCTACCATCTAGCCACACTACACACAAACAGTACAGCTACCATCAGCCACACTACAAAAACAGTACAGCTACCATCTAGCCACACTACACAAACAGTACAGCTACCATCTAAACAGCTACCATCTACACAGTACAGCTACCATCTAGCCACACTAAACAAACAGTACATTACACAAACACTACACAGCTACCATCTAGCCACACTAAACAAACAGTACATTACACAAACAGTACAGCTACCATCTAGCCACACTACACAAACAGTACAGCTACCATCTAGCCACACTACACAAACAGTACAACTACCATCTAGCCACACTACACAAACAGTACAGCTACCATCTAGCCACACTAAAGAAACAATACATTACACAAACAGTACAGCTACCATCTAGCCACAGTACACAAACTGTACAGCTACCATCTAGCCACATTACACAAACAGTACAGCTACCATCTAGCCACACTACACAAACAGTACATTACACAAACAGTACAACTACAATCTAGCCACACTAAACAAACAGTACAACTACCACATTACACAAACAGTACAGCTACCATCTAGCCACACTACACAAACAGTACATTACACAAACAGTACAACTACCATCTAGCCACACTACACAAATAGTACAGCTACCATCTAGCCACACTAAACAAACAGTACAGCTACCATCTAGCCACACTACACAAACAGTACATTACACAAACAGTACAGCTACCATCTAGCCACACTACACAAACATTACATTACACAAACAGTACAGCTACCATCTAGCCACACTAAAAACACACAGTAAACATTACATTACACAAACAGTACAGCTACCATCTAGCCACACTACACAAACAGTACATTACACAAACAGTACAGCTACCATCTAGCCATACTACACAAACAGTACATTACACAAACAGTACAGCTACCATCTAGCCATACTACACAAACATTACATTACACAAACAGTACAGCTACCATCTAGCCACACTACATAAAACAGTACAGCTACCATCTAGCCATACTACACAAACAGTACACTACACAAACAGTACAGCTACCATCTAGCCACACTAAACAAACAGTACATTACACAAACAGTACAGCTACCATCTAGCCACACTACACAAACAGTACATTACACAAACAGTACAGCTACCATCTAGCCACAGTACACAAACAGTACAGCTACCATCTAGCCACACTAATCAAACAGTACATTACACAAACAGTACAGCTACCATCTAGCCACACTACACAAACAGTACAGCTACCATCTAGTCACACTAAACAAACAGTACATTACACAAACAGTACAGCTACCATCTAGCCACACTACACAAACAGTACATTACACAAACAGTACAGCTACCATCTAGCCACACTACACCAACAGTACATTACACAAACAGTACAGCTACCATCTAGCCACACTACACAAATAGTACAGCTACCATCTAGCCACACTAAACAAACAGTACAGCTACCATCTAGCCACACTACACAAACAGTACATTACACAAGCAGTACAGCTACCATCTAGCCACACTACACAAACATTACATTACACAAACAGTACAACTACCATCTAGCCACACTACACAAACATTACATTACACAAACAGTACAACTACCATCTAGCCACACTAAACAAACAGTACAGATACCATCTAGCCACACTACACAAACAGTACAGCTACCATCTAGCCACACTAAACAAACAGTACAGCTACCATCTAGCCATACTACACACACAGTACAGCTACCATCTAGCCACACTACACAAACAGTACATTACACAAACAGTACAGCTACCATCTAGCCACACTAAACAAACAGTACAGCTACCATCTAGACACACTACACAAACAGTACAGCTACCATCTAGCCACACTAAACAAACAGTACAACTACCATCTAGCCACACTACACAAATAGTACATTACACAAACAGTACACTCATTGACCTTTTCCACATTTTGTTACTTCATATCCATATTCTAAAATTGATTAATTTGTTTGTTCCCTTATCAATCTACACACAATACCCCATAATGACAAAGCAAAAACAAGTGAAGACATTTTTGCAAAATTATAAAAAATGAACAACTAAAATATTGCATTTACATTGGTATTCAGACTCTTTACTCTGTACTTTGTTGAAGCATCTTTGGCAGTGATTACAGCCTTGAGTCTTCTTGGGTATGACGCTTCAAGCTTGGCACACCTGTATTTTGGCAGTTTCTCCCATTCTTCTCTGCAGATCCTCTCAAGCTCTGTCAGGTTGGATGGGGAGAGTCGTTGCACAGCTATTTTCAGGTTCATTCAAAGATGTTAGATCGGGTTCAAGTCTGGGCTCTGGCTGGGCCACTCAAGTACATTCAGAGATTTGTCCCGAAGCCACTCCTGCGTTGTATTGGCTGTGTGCTTAGGGTCGTTGTCCTGTTGGAAGGTGAACCTTCGCCCCAGCAGGTTTTCATCAAGGTTCTCTCTGTACTTTGCTCCGTTCATCTTTGCCTCGATCCTGACTAGTCTCCCAGTCACTGCCCATGAAAAACATCCCCACAGCATGATGCTGCCACCACCATGCTTCACTTTAGGGATGGTGCCAGATTTCCTCCAGACGTGACTCTTGGCATTCAGGCCAAAGAGTTCAATCTTGGTTTCATCAGACCAGAGAATCTTGTTTAGGTGGCTTTTGGCAAACTCCAAGCCTGCTGTCATGTGCCTTTTACTGAGGAGAGGCTTCCGTCTGGCCGCTCCACCATATAGGTCTGTTTGGTGGAGTGCTGCAGAGATGGTTGTCCTTCTGGAGATGGTTGTCCTTCTCCCATCTCCACAGAGGAACTCTTGAACTCCCTCAGAGTGACCATCGGGTTCTTGGTCACTTCCCTGACCAAGGCCCTTCTCCCCAAATTGCTCAGTTTAGCCGGGCGGCCAGCTCTAGGAAGAGTCTTGGTGGTTCCAAACTTCATCCATTTAAGAATGAAGGAGGTTACTATGTTCTTGAGGACCTTCAATGCTGCAGAAATGTTTTGGTACCCTTCCCCTGATCTGTGCCTCGAGACAATCCTGTCTCGGAGCTCTACAGACAATTCCTTCAACTTCATGGCTTGGTTTTTGCTCTGACATGCACTGTTCACCGTTGGACCTTATATAGACAGGTGTGTGCCTTTCCAAAGTATGTCCAATCAATTGAATTTACCACAGGTGGACTCCAATCAAGTTGTAGAAACGTCTCATGGATTATTAATGAAAACAGGATGCACCTGAGCTAAATTTCGAGTCTCATAGCAAAGGGTCTGAATACTTATTGAAGCCTGTTTTCACTTTGTCACTATGGTGTATTGTGTGTAGATTGTAGAAGACATTTGTTTTATTAATCCATTTTAGAATAAGGCTGTAATGTATCAAAATGTGGAAAAAGTCAAGGGGTCTGAATACTTTCCCAAGGCACTGTATGTGATCTGTCCACTGAATCACAACACTTCTATAACCAGAACAGCATTGTTCAGTAACAATACATTTAATGAAAGTGTTGTGTCGGCAATGATTTGATTACACGCTGGTATTTTGGAACAGCTGTTCTGATATAAACATGCATGACGTGCTGCTGGGATGTTTATCTCTCGTGTCCAACAGGCTAAAGTACTTAACAGCAGCAAAGTGAAACAGCTCAGCTTGCTGCCAGTCTACGCCTCCACAGGGCCAATCCAATAGTTGTTATCCTAACCTTATTATGACCTGCTCTTATGGTTTAACAGTCTGAGCGATAAAGAAATCAGGTCTGGATGATAAAATGTGGCGTACTTGAACTAGGCCTAGATTCATGATGTCACATTGTACAGTAGGAGAAAAGAAAAGGTCGCTTTCTCCCTTTTTTCTCTCTCTCTCTGATATCTAATAATTTACAGATTCATTAAGTCTGCGGCTTTAATGATATTACATCACTATATAGGCTATTACATAAATATATGAGATATTACATGACTATATGAGATATTGCATAAATATATGATATATTATATAAATATATGAGATATTATATAACTATATGAGATATAACTTAACTATATGAGATATGACTTAACTATATGAGATATTACATCCAGATAAAATAATATATGTCCCAGTAGTAACTATACACTGAGTGTACATAACGTTAAGAACACTTACTCTTTCCATGACATCCAGGTGAAAGCTATGATCCCTTATTGATGTCACTTGTTTAAATCCACTTCAATCAGTGTAGTTGAAGGAGAGGAAACAGGTCAAAGAAGGATTTTTAACCTTGAGACAATTGAGACATGGAGTGTGTATGTGTGTCATTCAGAGGGTGATGACAAAAGATTTAAGTGCCTTTGAACGGGGTATGATAATAAGTGCCAGGCGCACCGGTTTGACTGTGTTAAGAACTGCAACGCTGCTGGGTTTTCACGCTCGGCAGTTTCCCATGTGTATCAAGAATGGTCCACCCAAAGGACATCCAGCCAACTTGACACAACTGTGGGAAGCATTGGAGTCAACATGGGCCAGCATCCCTGTGGAATGCTTTCGACCACTTGTAGAGTCCATGCCCCGATGAATTGAGGCTGCTCTGAGGGCAAAGGGGCACGGGGTTGTTCCTAATGTTTGGTATGCTCGGTGTGTATGGACTAACTTCAGTAGTACTACAGTATGAACTATTACCTGCAGACAGAAGCTAGGAGACAATAGTTCCCCATGACGCATCATCTTTTAGCTCTTGACCTGTCTATGTGTCTTTCAGTTGTCCTCATTGACCTCACAATGTGTTCATTTGTCACTTGGCTCACTCAATTGACCAATCAAAGCAGGGATTTAATTTGAATTGGATTTAGTATAAATTATAAGTGTGTTTGGCTACTGTTCTAATCCATAGAACTGACTGAGCCAAGTGTTTGTAATAGGGCACAGTTAGTGCCTGTTAACAACCCTGAATTCACCCAACTGTACAGTTTTAGGATCAAGTAAAAGAAAGTTACAATTTCCGATTCAGCAAATGAGATTTGTTTTAGCTCTACTCGTTTCATTTGGACTGACAAGTGGTGGCTCTGCTCTCGTTTTGCTTGGCCTTGACAGCCAGCTGGACATCCTGCCGTGTGAGGCGGAGCCCCATACAGTACATCCACTCACTCAAATGTCTGTGTTGAATAGTTTTATGAGTAAGTAAACACTTCTTTTTACTGTTTGACTTATTTCCCCGCTGTATCCTTGGCCTGCCCTGAACCAAGGTACAGTAAATGTAGCGTCCACTACAGGAAGACAGAGTAGTCCAGTAGAGCACACACTCAGACGGATGATCAGTCAGTTGCTTGTGTTTCCTCCTCCAAAACGCACCACTGAATGTGGCCTGACTGTCTAGCATTTACCTTTTTGTGTGTAGGTATTAAAGACAGGGAGAGGGATGGAGAGGGGTGGAGAGGGATGGAGAGAGAGATAGAGAGGAGTGGGTTGCAAAGGTCAGCAGGTAACCCCCAGATAGACACAGACAAAGAAGAAGCTGATTACTCCCAAGTTGTTGATATTATGCAGTCCAACTGTCTGTCTGTCTTTCTGGAATTCCATGCGGATGTGTTTGAAGACAAAAAGGGCCTGCACAGTAGACTGCTACCATGTGCTGCTCCTAACACCAATGCCCTTATGTGTTTGATGCTCCCCATGCTCTCGCCTCCTCCACCCCATTATTTTATTGAGACGCTCTAGATGATTTGGTTACGCCCATATCCCATATTGTACACTGCTAAGTACAGTAGGTTTGGGTGGGTGTGCGTGGTTGTGTGGGTGTGTGCATGTGTGGGTGTGTTGCTGTGTGTGGGTGTGAGAGTGTGGGTGGGTGTGTGCTTGTATTTACGAGTGCCGTTGTGTGATGCGATGGCTGAGTGGTTTGTAAACCATGCATACAGAGAGGGCTAAGCTATTTGTGTGTCATAGGGGCCCAGGGATACACACACACACTCACACACACACACACACACACACACACACAGAGGGCTTAGCGGCTGTGTTTCTGTGTCATAGGGGCCGAGGGGTGCAGACGGTCCACTGGGGGAACCAGGGCCTGAGGGCACCAAGGTAAACATCTTCTCACCCTCAGAAGAACATTATACTGAATGTCCTCTTTCTACCTGACTTAAAAACCTTGTTCTGTGCACTTTGACCTGATTAAAAGTCTATTTGTTGCCTCACTAAGATCTCTCTTTATTCCTCTCTTTCTCTCTCTCTCTTGCTCTTCTGCAGGGAGAGCAGGGGGAAGGTGGAACAAAAGGGGAGCCTGGGTTCATAGTGAGTACTCTGCATCACCTGTCTGCTTTACTTTCTACCACTGACCCAGCACCTCAAGAACATGTGTGCTTTTAATTTAACATCAGAAATGTATATACAACGTGTGTGTGTGTGTATGTCTGTGTGTGTGTGTATGTCTGTGTGTGTCTGTCTGTCTGTCTGTCTGTCTGTCTGTCTGTCTGTCTGTCTGTCTGTCTGTCTGTCTGTCTGTCTGTCTGTCTGTCTGTCTGTCTGTCTGTCTGTGTCTGTGGCAGTGTGGGAGTTTGCTCCTGTCCTGTGTGTTTCTGCACATGACTCTGTCCCTATACTGATTAGAGGGCACATTGAATAGGGTGCAGGAGGCCACTTACGATGACAAAATAATTGGATCTCAACAGAAAGTCCCTTATCATTCACCTGAGGCAAGAATGAGGCAGGGTTACTTCCTGTATCACCCCTGCTGACCAATTACAGGTCAGAATGAGGCAGGGTTACTTCCTGTATCACCCCTGCTGACCAATTACAGGCCAGAATGAGGCAGCATTTATTCCTGTATCACTCCTGCTGACCAATGACAGGCCAGAATGAGGAAAAGTTACTTCCTGTATCACCCCTGCGTAGGAGACCTACCCCATGTGTTATTATTCCTACATCTGAGTGAAAAGGTTCCACTTGGGCCACCATAACCTGAGGTTTAAATTGCCATTAAGATCTGTGTGGGAGATCGGTAGACTTTAATTAACGGTTTTATTTGCAGAGGGTGCCATTCTTCTGATGGCTGTATCAAGTTATAGTCAATGAAAAACCTCTTCCAGCTCACAGTAATGAAACGTGAGCTATATCAATAAAGAGCTGCAGCATGCAAGAGGAAAATGTACCCTGCTCTGTATTTTAACTGTAATCAATGTGTTGCTCTTTATTTGGGATGAAAAACATGAAAAACCTACCCTGGCTTTATATTTGCTAGCGTCATTGTCTCCATTTTGGTTGGGGGATTTCATTAAAACACAACCTGTAGATGGGTAGAGCGATTGGTTGGATGGACAGAGTTTATGAAGGTAGATTATAGTGAGTCATTTTTGCTCATCATTTCTGATGAATCTAGATGAGTGTAATGGTTCCTAACATGGACCAGTGCACCCGTGTCATCTCTAGCTTTGATGTCCTGTGTTCTAGTATTGAAAAATGGACAACAAAGTATCTCTTCTATTCTATATTTGATGTCTTCAATGGCATTTCTTTAACAGAGGATAGATAGTTCAGTTAGGAGCAGAAATGTTAACACACGTAACTGCCAAAATAATGGAAACACTCAAGTAAATGAGGGATACAAACTATATTGAAAGCAGGTGCTTCCACACAGGTGTGGTTCCTGACTTAACTGATGAGCTTGAAAACGATGTGAACCATATGCCACGGCCGTCTCAGTCATCAGATCTCAATCCAATTCAACACTTATGGGAGAATCTGGAGCGGCGCCTGAGACAGCGTTTTCCACCACCATCAACAAAACACCAAATGATGGAATTTCTTGTAGAAGAATGGTGTCGCATCCCTCCAATAGAGTTCCAGACACTTGTAGAATCTATGCCACGGTGCATTGAATCTCTTCTGGCTGGTGGTGTCCCAACGCCCTATTAAGACATTTTATATTGGTTTTTCCTTTATTTTGGCATTTACCTGTAGGTGAACTATAGTACCTCCACTAAGTTGAGGATATCTTGGATAATAGAAGATATTCATGAGACTTGCATACAGTGTAGGATCTTAATTTGTGCCAGTTTGTTACAGCAGGAAAATAATTCTGCAGCAACAGGTAATGTGAATTATTACAGTATGTGGATTATATACTGAACAAAAATATAAACTCAACATGTAATGTGTTGGTCCCATGTTTCATGCAGTGGCAGCTGGTGGGAGGAGCTATAGGAGGACGGGCTCATTGTAATGGCTGGAACAGAATTAATGGAATGGTATCAAACACATCCAACATATGGAAACCACATGTTTTGACTCTGTTCCATAATTCTATTCCAGCAATTACAATGAGCCCGTCCTCCTATATCTCCTCCCACCAGCCTCCACTTGTTTCCTAAATTGAAGAAAAGAAAATCCCAGAAATGTTCCATATGTACAAAAAGCTGATTTATCTCAAATTGTGCACAAATCGGTTTGCATACCTGTTAGGGAGCATTTCTCCATCCACCTGACATATCAAGAAGCTGATTAAACAGCATAATCATTGCACAGGTGCACCTTGAGCTGGGGACAGTAAAAGGCCACTCTAAAATGTGCAGTTTTGTCACACGACACAATTGGCATGCTGACTGCAGGAATGTCCCCCTGAGCTGTTGCCAGAGAATGAAATGTTAATTTCTCTACCCTAAGCCACCTCCAATGTCATTTTAGAGAATTTGGCAGTACATCTAACCGGCCTCACAACCGCACACCACGTGTAACCACGCCAGCCCAAGACCTCCACATCCGGCTTCTTCACCAGTGGGATCATCTGATCCCAGCCACCCGGAAAAGCTGATGAAACGGTTTGAGCAACCAAATAATTTCTTCTCGTGCTCGTCGTCCTCACCAGGTCTTGACCTGACTGCAGTTCAGCATAGTAACCAACTTCAGTGGGAAAATCCTCACCTTTGATGGCCACTGGCATGCAGAAGAAGTGTGCTCTTCACGGATGAATCCCGGTTTCAACTGTACCGGGCAGATGGCAGACTGTGTGTATGGTGTCCTGTGCTCAAGCGGTTTGCTGATGTCAACGTTGTGAACAGAGTGCGCCATGGTGGCAGTGGGGTTTTGGTATGGGCAGACATAAGCTACGGACAACGAACACAATTGCATTTTATCCTGAGGCCCATTGTCGTGCCATTCATCCGCCACCATCACCCCATGTTTCAGCATGATAGAGCAAGGCCTCATGTTGCAAGCATCTGTACACATTTCCTGGAAGCTGAAAATGTCCCAGTTCTTCCATGGTCTGCATCCTCACCAGACATGTCACCCATTGAGCATGTTTGGGATGCTCTGGATCAACGTGTATGACACTGTGTTCCAGTTCCCGCCAATATCCAGCAACTACACACAGGAGTTGAACAACGTTCCACAGGGCACAATCAACAGCCTGATCAACTCTAGGTGAAGGAAATGTGTCGCGCTGCATGAGGCAAGTGGTGGTCACACCAGATACTGACTGGTTTTCTGATTCACGCCCATAGATTAGGGCCTAATGAATTTATTTCAATTGACAAATTTTCTCATATGAACTGTAACTCAGTAAAATATTTGAAATTGTTGCATGTTGTGTTTTATATTTTTGTTCAGTATAATACATTTATATTTTTGTAGGGGTTGATACATTTTTCATAAAGGGAAAAACAAGTCAGAAATTTCAAAGGAAATTACAAACTTCAGAAGCCTTTTAAAACCTCAAATATACTACAAGTTTTAAATGTGCTGCATTGCAGGTAAGTTCTCCTGCAATGTGGTGATCAAATTAAGATCCTACATCTGTAATACGAACTAATGCTCGTAGTCCACTAGGGACGGTACTGTATAACTGGTACACTCATCATGCAATTATCCCGGCAGGGGTGGGCAATTCCAGTCCTCGGGGGGCCTGATTGGTTTTGCCCCAGCTAACACCTGACTCCAATAATCACCTAATCATGATCTTCAGTTTAGAATGCAATTTGATTAATCAGCTGTGTTTGCTAGGGCTGGAGAAACATTGTGACACCAATCAGGCCCCCGAGGACTGGAGTTTCCCACCCCTGAATTGTCGTGACTCAACCATCTATTACATGCCTTTCCTCTTGCAGGGTAAAGCTGGCGGTCCAGGGGAGAGAGGCCTACCAGGGAAACCTGTGAGTACCTTGCATTACATTCACCTACACACTGTATCTCCATTACTTTGACAGCGGTGATTGACAGGTTTGGTTGACATGTTTGATTGACAGGTTTGATTGACATGAGGTAAAGAGGCCAACACCAGAGCTACATGGGACTATGTATTAAAAGTCCCGCCCCTATAAAGAATTTCGACCACAGTTTTCTACCTGTTATATAGGCCCCCATTACAATTATTTCCACCACACTTTCTACCTGTAATATATGCCCCTAATTAAAATTATTTCCACCACAGCTTTCTACCTGTAAAATAATCCTTGCCCTATAAATTATTTCCACCACAGATTTCTACCTGTAATACAGTCCCAGCCCTATAAAGAACTTCCACCACTGCTTTCTACCTGAAATATAGTCCCCCATTAAAATAATTTCCACCACTGCTTTCTACCTGTAATATACTGTAGTTCCCATTACAACCATTTCCACCACAGCTTTCTACCTGTAATATAGGCCCAGATTAAAATTATTTCCACCACAGTTTTCTACCTGTAATATAGGTCCTGATTAAAATGATTTCCACCACAGTTTTCTACCTGTAATATAGGCCCAGATTAAAATGATTTCCACCACAGTTTTCTACCTGTAATATAGGTCCTGATTAAAATGATTTCCACCACAGCTTTCTACCTGTAATATAGGCCCTGATTAAAATGATTTCCACCACAGCTTTCTATCTGTAATATAGGCCCTGATTAAAATGATTTCCACCATAGCTTTCTACCTGTAATATAGGTCCTGATTAAAATTATTTCCACCACAGTTTTCTACCTGTAATATAGGTCCTGATTAAAATGATTTCCACCACAGCTTTCTACCTGTAATATAGGTCCTGATTAAAATTATTTCCACCACAGTTTTCTACCTGTAATATAGGTCCTGATTAAAATGATTTCCACCACAGCTTTCTACCTGTAATATAGGCCCTGATTAAAATGATTTCCACCACAGCTTTCTACCTGTAATATAGGTCCTGATTAAAATGATTTCCACCACAGCTTTCTACCTGTAATATAGGTCCTGATTAAAATGATTTCCACCACAGCTTTGTACCTGTAATATAGGCCCTGATTAAAGGTGGTGTAATTTCGTCCATTAAAATAACCTAGATTGATATGAAGTGTGCCTGTGTTGGGTCTCTGTGTGTGTGTGTGTGTGTGTGTGTGTGTGTGTGTGTGTGTGTGTGTGTGTGTGTGTGTGTGTGTGTGTGTGTGTGTGTGTGTGTGTGTGTGTGTGTGTGTGTGTGTGTGTGTGTGTGTGTGTGTGTGTGTGTGTGTGTGTGTGTGTGTGTGTAGGCACATATCTTAAATCATCAGAGTTATTTTTAATGCGCTCAAGAGAACAACATATACTTAGTTTTACCTCCATTTAGTAGAGTACTGAAATGAAGCTCCTCACAAGCTGAACATTTAGCAGAAACATAACGCTTTGTTGCATATCTCACTGCTTTCTTCCATGCGCTGTTCCCTCTTGATGCCAAATTATTAACACTTCTTAACATTAATTCAATGGATTGTGGTCAGTAAACCCATGGAATATGGTGTCAATAATATATTTTTTAAATCTATTAGCATGTACAAATGAAGTGCATAACTATATCGTAATTTTCTATGGAGATAAATTGTTGGGAAAAGTATTTGTAATTTTATTGCAATGTTTTCAGAAACCATGTCCAATATTTGATTGGCAACAAAAAAAGCCTCATGTTGATGATGGTCACTGTTGATGATGGTTACTGTTGATGATGGTTACTGTTGATGATGGTTACTGTTGATGATGGTCACTGTTGATGATGGTCACTGTTGATGATGGTCACTGTTGATGATGGTCACTGTTGATGATGGTTACTGTTGATGATGGTCACTGTTGATGATGGTTACTGTTGATGATGGTCACTGCTAATTAATGTGAGCTAGTCATGCTACTCGCAAATTCTAGTTACGTGCAATATAGCAGGATTGGGATTTTAGGCTGCCATCCTTTGGATTATGTTGGAACTGCATAAACGACACAACTTTTGCAGATAGTGTGTAAAAACGCAGGCACCAAACACGTTTGAAAATCATGATTTTATCATATGTGTGGTAATAAATTACCTACAGGACAATATTTCTAATTAATTACACAAAAACAAATGCCCCGTCCAACAGCCCTGTAGTAACAACACTTCACAATTTTCCACACATGTACCAGCACACAATCCTTTCTCAAAATAAAGATTCACAATGTTTGTCAGTTATATTATACAGTACTAGGATGTTAGTCCATCCATAAAGATTAGAAATTATTCCAAATTAAACTGTAGGTGCAAACCTGTCTATGACTTCACTCTTTGTCAATTGTCATGACGCATTCTATCTTGGGTCATTGGGCTCCTAAGCCAGGTATGTAGATGTCTTAATTAATGCACAGAAAGATGTCTCACAAATGCTAACTGGGATGGTCAGCACGGCCTGTATGATTGCCTTCAGTGATGGGAACATATCAGGGTCTAACAATTTATACACACAGGACATGTCAAAAGTGGCATCTTTCTTTTTTTGAGAGGTAATGTTTAGCAAGGACTACCTTCTCTGGCTTGAGAGGAATATGCCATGTTTGTCTTATGTGGGCCTCCCCTCTCTATGTTCTCTCTGTCCTGTCTGGTAACCTCTCTCTGTGTTCTCTCTGTCCTGTCTGGTAACCTCTCTCTGTGTTCTCTCTGTCCTGTCTGGTAACCACTCTCTGTGTTCTCTCTGTCTTGTCTGGTAACCTCTCTCTGTGTTCTCTCTGTCCTGTCTGGTAAACATATCAAATCAAATGTATTTATATAGCCCTTCGTACATCAGCTGATATCTCAAAGTGCTGTACAGAAACCCAGCCTAAAACCCCAAACAGCAAGCAATGCAGGTGTAGAAGCACGGTGGCTAGGAAAAACTCCCTAGAAAGGCCAAAACCTAGGAAGAAACCTAGAGAGGAACCAGGCTAAGTGGGGTGGCCAGTCCTCTTCTGGCTGTGCCGGGTGGAGATTATAACAGAAAATGGCCAAGATGTTCAAATGTTCATAAATGACCAGCATGGTCGAATAATAATAAGGCAGAACAGTTGAAACTGGAGCAGCAGCACAGTCAGGTGGAAGTTGAAACTGGAGCAGCAGCATGGCCAGGTGGACTGGGGACAGCAAGGAGTCATCATGTCAGGTAGTCCTGGGGCATGGTCCTGGGGCATGGTCCTAGGGCTCAGGTCAGTTGAAACTGGAACAGCAGCATGGCCAGGTGGACTGGGGACAGCAAGGAGTCATCATGTCAGGTAGTCCTGGGGCATGGTCCTAGGGCTCAGGTCCTCCGAGAGAGAGAAAGAAAGAGAGAAGGAGAGAATTAGAGAACGCACACTTAGATTCACACAGGACACCGAATAGGACAGGAGAAGTACTCCAGATATAACAAACTGACCCCAGCCCCCCGACACATAAACTACTGCAGCATAAATACTGGAGGCTGAGACAGGAGGGGTCAGGAGACACTGTGGCCCCATCCGAGGACACCCCCGGACAGGGCCAAACAGGAAGGATCTCTCTCTGTGTTCTCTCTGTCCTGTCTGGTAACCTCTCTCTGTGTTCTCTCTGTCCTGTCTGCTAACCTCTCTCTGTGTTCTCTCTGTCCTGTCTGCTAACCTCTCTCTGTGTTCTCTCTGTCCTGTCTGGTAACCTCTCTCTGTGTTCTCTCTGTCCTGTCTGGTAACCTCTCTCTGTGTTCTCTCTGTCCTGTCTGCTAACCTCTCTCTGTGTTCTCTCTGTCCTGTCTGCTAACCTCTCTCTGTGTTCTCTCTGTTGCTTTAGCAACCAAATACAAATCCATGCAGCCATGGGGCCAAACAGATGAGGTTGGCTGAAATTGTTAACATGTAAGCTTTGTTTAGTCTCCAATGTTTATTGAAAACAAATACATTTGCACAATGACCACTTGTTGTTTCAAAACATTGTTGTAGTTATTGGTTAGCTAGCCAGCCAATGTTTGCCGTATTGGCATTGTCATGAAATCAGTCAAAACCCCTCAAAACAAGACATGGTATCAATAACTTGATGAAACATGCTGAACTAATCCACTAATTATTCCCCACATGGCAGTGTCATTCTTGCTAGCAATCTTGCCATCCAGAATCACAGCAGGCTGATTTATGCCCCTTGGAAGCGTGCACATCGTTTTCGTGATGTTGTCAGCCAACCCATCTATGTAGCTAGATGCTAAATAATTATATTGTAAACACACACACACACACACTCACAATGTATCCACTTACTCCTGCAAATACAACAACCTGCTCTGTGTTTACTGAGCTGCATCTTCAATTCCGTAAGTCCATCTTCTATAAATTGGGGAAAAATACTCAGCTATCCAGCTTTGTTTTTCAACAGATAGCTACAGTTGAAGTGGGAAGTTTACATACGCTTAGGTTGGAGTCATTAAAACTAGTTTTTCAACCACTCCACAAAAGTCTTGTTAAAAAAATATAGTTTTGGCAAGTCGGTTAGGACATCTACTTTGTGCATTTTTTCCAACAATTGTTTACAGACAGATTATTTCACTTATAATTCACTGTATCACAATTCCAGTGGGTCAGAAGTTTACATACACTAAGTTGACTGGGCCTTTAAACAGCTTGGTAAATTCCAGAAAAGGATGTCATTGCTTTAGAAGCTTCTGATAGGCTAATTGACATCATTTGAGTTAATTGGAGGTGTACCTGTGGATGTATTTCAAGGCCTACCTTCAAACTCCTTACCTCTTTGCTTGACTTTATGAGAAAATCTAAATAAATCAGCCAAGACCTCAGAAAAGAAATTGTAGACCTCCACATGGTTAATCTTTGGGAGCAATTTCCAAACACCTGAAGGTACCTTGTTCATCTGTACTAACAATAGTACGCAAGTATAAACACCATGGGACCACGCAGCCATCATACCACTCAGGAAAGAGATGCGCTCTGTCTCCTGGAGATGAACATACTTTGGTGTGAAAAGTGCAAATCAATCCCAGAACAGCAAATGACCTTGTGAAGATGCTGGAGGAAACAGGTACAAAAGTATCTATATCCACAGTAAAAATGAGTCCTATATCGACATAACCTGAAAGGCCACTCAGCAAGGAAGAAGCCACTGCTCCAAAACTACCATAAAAAAGCCAAACTACGGTTTGCAACTGCACATGGGGACAAAGATTGTCCTCTGGTCTGATGAAACCAAAATATAACTATTTGGCCATAATGACCATCGTTATGTTTGGAGGAAAAGGGGGAGGCTTGCAAGTCGAAGAACACCATCCCAACCGTGAAGCACGGGGGTGGCAGCATCATATTGTGGAGGGTGCTTTGCTGCTGGAGGGACTGGTGCACTTCACAAAATAGATGGCATCATGAGGTGTAACGGCTTTCTAGGTGTGGTGAAGGAGAGTCGGTCCAAACTGCAGCGTGTAGATTGCGATCCATGTTTAATGAAAACAAACGTAAATACGAATAAACACAAAACACTACAAACCGTAATGAAAACCGAAACAGCCTATACTTGTCAACTAAATACAGCGACAGGAACAAAGACACTAAGGACAATCACCCACGACAAACTCAAAGAATATGGCTGCCTAAATATGGTTCCCAATCAGAGACAACGATAAGCACCTGCCTCTGATTGAGAACCACTCCAGACAGCCATAGACTTTGCTAGATAACCCCACTAGCTACAATCCCAAATACATACACACCAAAACCCCAAGACAAAACACACCACAATACAAAAACTCCATGCCACACCCTGGCCTGACCCAATACATGAAGAAAAACACAAAATACTTAGACCAGGGCGTGACATGAGGGCGGAAAATTATGTGGATATATTGAAGCAACATCTCAAGACATCAGTCAGGAAGTTAAAGCTTGGTTGCAAAGGGGTCTTCCAAATGGACAATGACCCCAAGCATACTTCCAAAGTTGTGGCAAAATGGCTTAAGGACAACAAAGTCAAGGTATTGGAGTGGCCATCACAAGGCCCTGACCTCAATCCCATAGAAAATTTGTGGGCAGAACTGAAAAAGGTTGTTCGAGCAAGGAGGCCTATAACCCTGACTCACTTACACCAGCTCTGTCAAGAGGAATGGGCCAAAATTCACCCAATTTATTGTGGGAAGCTTGTGGAAGGCTACACGAAATGCTTGACAGAAGTTTTGAACAATTGAAAGGCAATTCTACCAAATACTAATTGAGTGTATGTTAACTTCTGACCCACTGGGAATGTGATGAATTAAATAAAATCTGAAATAAATAATTCTCTCTACTATTATTCTGACATTTCACAATCTTAAAATAAAGTGGTGATCCTAATTGACCTAAGACAGGGAATTTTTACTAGGATTAAATGTCAGGAATTGTGAAAAACTGAGTATAAATGTGTTTGGCTAAGGTGAATGTAACCTTCCGACTTCAACTGTAGCTAATTGAGCTGACGTTACCAAAAGTAGCTAACATCATGTTAGCCTTAAGTTAGCTAGCTATCTTTATTAGCAATGTTTTGCATATTTGGACAATACTTGATTAGACAGTAATTGGTCAGTTAGTGATACTTTGTCGGGTGGTGAACAGAGCTCCAGCAGTTTCATTCAGTGTCCAGATAGCTACTCAGTAACTATACTGTCAAAACCCTGCTCATGAAATCTGCTAGCTAGACTGAGTAGTCCTTCACGTTAGTTAGTTAGTTAGTTAGTTAGTTAGCTTAACATTATCTGTCAGTGCAGCTTTTGAGTCAATATGTTGAAATGTAAGTTAGTCGAATCTGGCTTACTGTGAGGTGAATAACTCTGAATAACATCATCATGGGCTAACAAAATGTGCTATAGTAATAGCAAGCTAACAAAGTTTACCTCGATTCTCCTTCTCCCTCAGAGAATGAACAGTTGCCCGCATATGGCGGAATATCATTTTTGGGGACGAATTAAAAATGTAGCACTTTGACTCCACCTCCTAAAGTGCCACCGTACACAGAAATGCTGGTTTTAGGCAGCACTGAAAAGGCAGGCCAGGGCCCATGTTTGGAGTATTCATTGCAGTGTAGCCTAGCTTGTTTTACACCATCCCAGCAGGGGAAAAGACTCAGGGCTGGGACAAAATCATTCGGGGCTATAGCCACGAAAGCCCGGGTCTGGTTGTGTCAATGGCCTGTTCCATAGTACCATGACCTTGTGGCTGGTGTGTGCTTCTATCCCCTTGTGTTCCTGGCGGCGTAAAACTGAGACTGGGATGTTTTCAATGTTGTAACAGTCTTCACTACGGGGGAAAACATCTGCTTTTCTACTTAGTTAATGATGGATTGCAGTGTTGTGATATAACCACTGAAGGATCAAATGATTCCCTACTGACGGGAAATGTGATTAAAGAAACATACAGACAAAAGTGCTTATTATTATCAAGTGAGCTGCACACAATTCATAGTGTTGGCTGCTGTTAGCCCTGTACAAACATTTCTCTCTGCATCTCTGTGTATCTGTGGCTAGCCAGACATGATGATCCCTAACTAGAGATTGCCTGGTAGAGCCTGATGCATGCTCAATGACTCTTGGATCCATCCACAGATGCTTGGCTTGCTTGTTTGGTTTGATAAATTACCTATTTTCAGCCCTGTTAAGTCAGACTTGGCGTAACACTTGACAAACATTTTTTCTATGTGTTATTAACTGATGTGACACATGCCCCCACACACACACACACACACACACACAGACACACAAACACACACATACTAGCAGCGACCTGTCCTGCTCAGAATCTAAATGCCATCATTTGTCATTTGCATAGAGCAAGGTCTATGTTCAAACAGGTCAGTTTGTGTGTTTCGGGGGAATGAATGGCTGTTGTTGCGGTGTTATAGTTAAGCTTTAAGGCCCGAGAGGGTGTGGTATATGGCCAATATACCATGGCTAAGTGCTTTTCTTAGCAACGACGCCACGCAGAGTGCCTGGATACAGGCCTTAGTCATGGTATATTGGTCATATAACACAAACCCCTGAGGTGCCTTATTGCTATTATAAACGAGTTGCCAACGTAATTAGAGCAGTCGAAATAAGTGTTTTGTCATACCCGTAGTATACTGTCTGATATACCACAGCTGTCAGCCAATCAGCATTCAGGGATCGAACCACCCGGTTTATAACAGGTAATTTCTCATGAGCAGTAAAACACACAATAATGCAACTGGAACTCCCAACTGTATAACATGGTGAGACCATGAAATCGCCATCAGACATCTCTACTGTACATTGATCTAAGGAAGAGTGGGCTTTTAGAGTTGGGTGCTGCAGATTGGGCTTTTAGAGTGAGGTTTACTCCAGTAACTAACAGTATGTTTACTCCAATAACTAACAGTATGTTTACTCCAGTAACTAACAGTATGCTTACTCCAGTAACTAACAGTATGTTTACTCCAGTAACTAACAGTATGTTTACTCCAGTTACTAACAGTAGGTTTACTCCAGTAACTAACAGTATGTTTACTCCAGTAACTAACAGTATGTTTACTCCAGTAACTAACAGTACGTTTACTCCAGTTACTAGCAGTATGCTTACTCCAGTAACTAACAGTATGTTTACTCCAGTAACTAACAGTATGTTTACTCCAGTAACTAACAGTACGTTTACTCCAGTTACTAGCAGTATGCTTACTCCAGTAACTAACAGTATGTTTACTCCAGTAACTAACAGTACGTTTACTCCAGTAACTAACAGTACGTTTACTCCAGTTACTAGCAGTATGCTTACTCCAGTAACTAACAGTATGTTTACTCCAGTAACTAACAGTACGTTTACTCCAGTTACTAGCAGTATGTTTACTCCAGTAACTAACAGTATGTTTACTCCAGTAACTAACAGTACGTTTACTCCAGTTACTAGCAGTATGCTTACTCCAGTAACTAACAGTATGTTTACTCCAGTAAGTAACAGTATGTTTACTCCAATAACTAACAGTATGTTTACTCCAGTAACTAACAGTACGTTTACTCCAGTAACTAACAGTATGTTTTGTTTACTCCAGTAACTAACAGTATGTTTACTCCAGTAACTAACAGTATGTTTACTCCAGTAACTAACAGTACATTTACTCCAGTAACTAACAGTACGTTTACTCCAGTAACTAACAGTATGCTTACACCAGTAACTAACAGTATGTTTACTCCAGTAACTAACAGTACGTTTACTCCAGTTACTAGCAGTATGTTTACTCCAGTAACTAACAGTATGTTTACTCCAGTAACTAACAGTATGTTTACTCCAGTTACTAGCAGTATGTTTACTCCAGTAACTAACAGTATGTTTACTCCAGTAACTAGCAGTATGTTTACTCCAGTTACTAGCAGTATGTTTACTCCAGTAACTAACAGTATGTTTACTCCAATAACTAACAGTATGTTTACTCCAGTAACTAACAGTACGTTTACTCCAGTAACTAACAGTATGTTTACTCCGGTAACTAACAGTACGTTTACTCCAGTTACTAGCAGTATGTTTACTCCAGTAACTAACAGTATGTTTACTCCAGTAACTAGCAGTATGCTTACTCCAGTAACTAACAGTATGTTTACTCCAGTAACTAACAGTATGTTTACTCCAGTTACTAGCAGTATGTTTACTCCAGTAACTAACAGTATGTTTACTCCAGTAACTAACAGTACGTTTACTCCAGTTACTAGCAGTATGCTTACTCCAGTTACTAGCAGTATGCTTACTCCAGTAACTAACAGTACGTTTACTCCAGTTACTAGCAGTATGTTTACTCCAGTAACTAACAGTATGTTTACTCCAGTAACTAACAGTATGTTTACTCCAGTTACTAGCAGTATGCTTACTCCAGTTACTAACAGTAGGTTTACTCCAGTAACTAACAGTATGTTTACTCCAGTAACTAACAGTATGTTTACTCCAGTAACTAACAGTACGTTTACTCCAGTTACTAGCAGTATGCTTACTCCAGTAACTAACAGTATGTTTACTCCAGTAACTAACAGTACGTTTACTCCAGTAACTAACAGTATGTTTACTGCCGTGAGGAAACTATTAAAGCTAACAAAGATCTGACAGGCAGCGTAGAGGAACTCAATCTTCTCCCCAGTCACCTCTAGAGCCACAGCGCCATCTTGTGTTCAGTGTTGAAAAATACATCTTTGAGGAACAGAAGTCATCTGCTCTTTCATATCAACTTCCTTAATTGACTGCATGCACTTTATGATAGTGTCATTGAATAATGGCTATCTTCACCGCCACCATATTTCAGCCTGGATGTTCCGTTCAGTTCCCGCTGACATATTATGGGAGCATTTGTGCACACAGAGCTTTCATTTACAGTTTTAATAAAAGTATTCCCGTGTTATAAGGACTCATGATTTATTGCTGTTTTCAGCCCTCTCTCTCTCTCTCTGAGGGCATTTGTAAGAAGAGTTCTGAGAATTACCAGTCCCATCCATCTTTCCTCCGTTCCTTTTTCATCAGTTTGCTCTGTGCTGTACAGACAGATTTCAGTTGGTCATTGTGTTATGTGATCTAGGGTAGTGCTGTACACTTACCATAACAACAGCGGTTGAAGAGAGAACCTACAGGAGGGTAGCTCTCCAGGAACAGGGTTGAAGAGAAAACCTACAGGAGGGTAGCTCTCCAGGAACAGGTTTGAAGAGAACCTATAGGAGGGTAGCTCTCCAGGAACAGGGTTGGAGAGAGAACCTACAGGAGGGTAGCTCTCCAGGAACAGGGTTGAAGAGAAAACCTACAGGAGGGTAGCTCTCCAGGAACATATTTGAAGAGAACCTATAGGAGGGTAGCTCTCCAGGAACAGGGTTGGAGAGAACCTACAGGAGGGTAGCTCTCCAGGAACATGGTTGGAGAGAGAACCTACAGGAGGGTAGCTCTCCAGGAACAGGGTTGGAGAGAACCTATAGGAGGGTAGCTCTCCAGGAACAGGGTTGGAGAGAACCTACAGGAGGGTAGCTCTCCAGGAACAGGGTTGGAGAGAACCTACAGGAGGGTAGCTGTCCAGCAACAGGGTTGGAGAGAACCTACAGGAGGGTAGCTCTCCAGGAACAGGGTTGGAGAGAGAACCTACAGGAGGGTAGCTCTCCAGGAACAGGGTTGGAGAGAGAACCTACAGGAGGGTAGCTCTCCAGGAACAAGGATGGAGAGCCCTGCTAGAGAGACCTGCTGTATACTTACTATTACAACGGGGGTTGTAAATAGTAGACCACTTAAAGGTCCCTTACAGTACAAGTACAGGAGTATCATGGCAAACTGGTAGACTGGCCAATAGTTTCTATGCTCAGACCATCAGGCTGCTGAAAAGCCACCACTAGTCAGCTACCTCCTTCCCCCCCTGCTACTCCCCCCTGCTACTCCCCCTATGGACAGCCCTTCTTAGATCTGCTGATATCTCAAAGTACTGTACAGAAACCCAGCCTAAAACCCCAAACAGCAAGCAATGCAGGTGTAGAAGCACGGTGGCTAGGAAAAACTCCCTAGAAAGGCCAAAACCTAGGAAGAAACCTAGAGAGGAACCAGGCTATGAGGGGTAGCCAGTCCTCTTCTGGCTGTGCCAGGTGGAGATTATAACAGAACATGGCCAAGATGTTCAAATGTTCATAAATGACCAGCATGGTCAAATAATAATAATCACAGTAGTTGTCGAGGGTGTGATAGGTCAGCAGGTCTGGGACAGGTAGCACGTCCGGTGAACAGGTCAGGGTTCCATAGCCGCAGGCAAAACAGCTGAAACTGGAGCAGCAGCACGGCCAGGTGGACTGGGGACAGCAAGGAGTCATCATGCCAGGTAGTCCTGAGGCATGGTCCTAGGGCTCAGGTCCTCCGAGGGAGAGAAAGAAAGAAAGAGAGAAAGAGAAAATCAGAGAGAGCATACTTAAATTCACACAGGACACCGGATAAGACAGGAGAAATACTCTAGATATAACAGACTGACCCTAGCCCCCCAACACATAAACTACTGCAGCATAAATACTGGAGGCTGAGATTGGATAGGGCCACAGTGGTCATTCCCCCACCCCCTAAACAGCCTTTACTCTGCCTCCATTCCAATGGACATGTATTTATTTATTCATCACTGATACAGTTATGATGTGTATACTTCTATTTCTATTGTTGTTTTTTTATCACCATTTTCATTATTTTATTTCACTTAGTCCTGCATGTTGGAGCTCGAAGCCTAAGCTTTTAACTGTACCCTGCAATCACACCTGCAACTCTGACTATTAAAAACTCTGAATCTGAATCTATGAGGGGACCTTTAAGCCTGTGAAAGATTTACCACAGAGATGATTAAAGGCCCAATCCAGCCGTAATTTATATAAACATCAAATCATTTCTGGGTAACAATTAAGTACCTTACTGTAATAGTTTTCCATTTCTCAACCAATCCTTTTGCTAGGACTGTCTGGGAGTCGTCTGAGTAGGGAGGGGGAGGGCACCTTAAAAGTTGCTGTTATTGGAAGAGAGGTTTGGAACTCACTTTGTTATCAGTCTATTAACTTAATTGATGCCTGGTGATGTCAACAGGCAGGCTGAACTCCACCAATGCCAAACATTCTGATTAGAACGGATGTGCATAGAATATCACACTGATCCTAGATTTATAAAGCAACCAAGTATTTCAGATCAGATGTGATACCTTTGATGCACATTTGATATGCTTGTTACGCCACATTCAATAGCTTCCTTCCCCAGTTGTAACAGAAACTGCTTCCTCAGTGTTTGTGTTCAGGATGCTATGGATCAAGTTCAAGGGTCAAGTTGACAGGCTTGTCCCTTCCCAACTTCTCAAAGGGGATTTTTCCGTTCCTGGAATATTAGATGTACACTTTATTTTCTGCATGACTTACTGTTTTTTATGTTTGTTTCTCCAGACCAATCATATCCATTGATAGTGTCTCTTGTAGGCTCTGTATCTGGTTAAGTTCAGCCTGTAATAGTATGTTGGTGAACTTTGACCTCTGTCTCTCTCTCAGGGGAAAGCTGGGATCCCTGGCAGCACAGGAGAGAGGGGTGCCCATGGTGAACCAGTGAGTATCGACCAACCAATCAATCAATCAAACAGTTGTCATAAAGTTCTTTACAGGAACCCTGCATAGACCCCTAAAGTGTAAGCAGCAACACAGTAGAAAACTCCCTAAAAGGAATACATCTCATAACCTCTCTTAGCGTGATGAGGGCCAGGAGTTTTCCGACCTAACCACACAACCTGATAGGGAACACTCTGGGTCTTAGCTATGACACTTTGGCTGTGTTTGTGTAAACGCAGCCACTGTGGCTGTGATTGTTCTGTGGTATAGGAATGTCAAACAGACTATCCCTGTGAGGTGAACATTAAACATTAAAATGATTAAGCCTCTCTTCCTCCTGAGGCATTTTGACTTTGTTGGGGACAGGCAGCCCAATTCTGATATTTCTTCTTCTAATTGGTCAAAAGACAAATTATTGAAAAAAGTATTAGAATTGGGCTGCCTGTATAAAGGCAGCCATCCTTTTATGTTTTTATTTCTATTAATTTAATCAGCTCTGGTATTTCTCCTGCACCCTGAATCAGATGTTCCAGGGCTCTGTAAAACGCAAGCTGTAAAGAGCGGTGTGATTTCATGTGGCTGATGGGATGTGAGTGTGACTAATGATTCCAGCTTTGATGCTGACAAACACACACTCAGGCACGCAGACACACACACACATACACACACCCACAAACACACACACACACGTACAAACACACACACACATACAAACACACACACACGTACAAACACACACAGACAGACAAACACACACACACAGACAAACACACACGCGCGCACACACACACACAGACAAACACACACAGGCACACACACACACACACGGAGAGACACACAGACACACGGAGAGACACAGGCACACACACACACATAGACACACAGGCACACAAACACACACGCAGACACAGGCACACAGACACACACAGACAAACACACACTCACACAAAATTAACCCCCACATTATCCCTCTCAAGCATTAGTCTCCAAATTCTCATATTTCATGGAAAACAGTGGACCCCTTCAGAACATCAAGAACGTCAAACAGTCAAATACAATTTATTTGCCCAAGATATTTCAAAAAGCTCCACAGTCATCAAATCAAATCACGTTTTATTTGTCACATACACACAGTTAGCAGATGTTAATGCGAGTGTAGCGAAATGCCTGTGCTTCTAGTTCCGACAATGCAGTAATATTTAACAAGTAATCTAACAATTCCCCACCAACTACCTAATACACACAAATCTAAAGGGGTGAATGAGAATATGTACATGTAAGTATATGGATGAGCGATGGCCCGAGCGGCATAGGCAAGGTGCGATAGATGGTATAAAATATAGTATATACATGTGATATGAGTAATGCAAGATATGTAAACATCCATTAAAGTGGCATTATTTAGAGTGCATTGTATAAAGTGACTAGTGATCCATTTATTAATGTCACGGCTTCCGCTGATGTCGGTCCCTCTCCTTGTTCGGGCCGCGTTCGGCGGTCGACGTCACCGGCTTTCTAGCCATTGCCGATCCACTTTTAATTTTCCATTTGTTTTGTCTTTGTTTTCTACACACCTGGTTTCTATTCCCCAATTACATGTTCATTATTTCACCCTCTGTTTCCCCCATGTTGGTGTGCATGTTTGTTTATTATTTTCAGGTTGTATCTTTATGACTGGTATTGTTTGCCGGGTTTGTTTTTATGGCCGTTATTTACGAGTGACCGGTATTTTCACGCAGTGACCGGTATTTTCATGTTTTATACTGGTGCAGTTCGTGGAATTGTACACTCATCTCTGCTCTCCTGCGCCTGATTCCATGCACCAGTTACCCACAACCTGACAATTAAAGTCGTCAGTGATTGGGTCTCAATGTAAGCAGCAGCCTCTCTGAGTTAGTGATTGCTGTTTAGCAGTCTGATGGCCTTGAGATAGAAGCTGATTTTCAGTCTCTCGGTCCCACGTTTGATGCACCTGTACTGACCTCGCCTTCTGGATGGTAGCGGTGTGATCAGGCAGTGGCTCTGGTGGTTGATGTCCTTGATTATGTTTCTGGCCTTCCTGTGACATCAGGTGCTGTAGTTGTCATGGAGGGCAGGTAGTTTGCCCCCAGTGATGCGTTGTGCAGAAAGCCTTGTGGTTGAGGGCGGTGCAGTTGCCGTATCGTGGGAGACAATCACAAAGACAGATGAAACAGATCAGGGCGTGATAGCAGGGCTGGCGAATGCCAAATTTCTATGATACAGCCAAATTTCTATGATACAGCACAACAACAAGTTCTCTCACGTCACCCCGCTCCTCCGCTCCCTCCACTGGCTTCCAGTTGAAGCTCGCATCCGCTACAAGACCATGGTGCTTGCCTACGGAGCTGTGAGGGGAACGGCACCTCAGTACCTCCAGGCTCTGATCAGGCCCTACACCCAAACAAGGGCACTGCGTTCATCCACCTCTGGCCTGCTCGCCTCCCTACCACTGAGGAAGTACAGTTCCCGCTCAGCCCAGTCAAAACTGTTCGCTGCTCTGGCCCCCAATGGTGGAACAAACTCCCTCACGAAGCCAGGACAGCGGAGTCAATCACCACCTTCCGGAGACACCTGAAACCCCACCTCTTTAAGGAATACCTAGGATAGGATAAAGTAATCCCTCTCACCCCCCCTCCCCCTGAAAAGATTTAGATGCACTACTGTTCCACTGGAGGTCATAAGGTGAATGCACCAATTTGTAAGTCGCTCTGGATAAGAGCGTCTGCTAAATGACTTAAATGTAAATGTAAATGTAAGATGCTCTCGATTGTGCATCTGTAAAAGTTTGTCAGGGTTTTGGGTGACAAGACAAATTTCTTCAGCCTCCTGAGGTTCTTCACCACACTGTCTGTGTGGGTGGACCATTTCAGTTTGTGATGTGTATGCCGAGGAACTCAAAACTTTCCACCTTCTCCACTGCTGTCATGCCCTGCTGTCATGCCCTGATCTGTTTCACCTGTCTTTGTGATTGTCTCCCACCTCCAAGTGTCACCTGTTTTCCCCATTAGTCCCTGGTGTATTTATCCCTGTGTTTCCTGTCTCTCTGTGCCAGTTTGTCTTGTTTTGCCAAGTCAATCAGCATTTTTCCTAGCTCCTATCTTTCCCAGTCTCTGTTTTTTCCTAGCCCTCCTGGTTTTGACCCTTGCCTGTCCTGACGTCGAATCCACTTGCCTGACCTCTCTGCCTGTCCTGACCTCGAGCCTGCCTATCGCTTGGTACTGTTTGGACTCTGACCTGGTTTATGAACTCTCGCCTGTCCCCAACCAGCCTTTTCCCTACCCCTTTTGTTATAATAAGTATCGGAGCTCAACCATCTGCTTCCTGTCTGCATTTGGGTCTCGCCTTGTGCCCTTATAACTGCTGTCCCTTCAATGTGGATAGGGGGGTGCTCCCTCTGCTGTTTCCTGAAGTCCACCATCATCTCCTTTGTTTTGTTGACATTGAGTGAGAGGTTATTTTCCTGTCACCACACTCCGAGTCCCTCACCTCCTCCCTGTTGGCTGTCTCGTCGTTTTTGGTAATCAATGCCATTACTGTTGTGTCGTCTTCAAACTTGATGATTGAGTTGGAGGCTTGGATGGCCACGCAGTCGTGGGTGTACAGGGAGTACAGGAGGGGACTGAGTGTTGAGGGTCAGCGAAGTGGAGATGTTGTTTCCTACCTTCACAACCTGGGGGCAGCCCATCAGAAAGTCCAGGACCCAGTTGCACAGGGCGGGGTTGAGACCCAGGGCCTCCAGCTTGATGATGAGCTTGGAGGGTAATATGGTGTTGAATGCTGAGTGGTAGTCAATGAACAGCATTCTTACATAGGTATTCCTTTTGTCCAGATGGGATAGGGCAGTGTGCAGTGTGATGGCGATTGCATCGTCTGTGGACCTGTTGGGACAGTATGCAAACTGAAGTGGGTCTAGGGTGGCTGGTAAGGTGGAGGTGATATGATTCTTGACTAGTCTCTCAAAGCACTTCATGATGACAGAAGTGAGTGCTACGGGGCGGTAGTCATTTAGTTCACTTATCTTTGCCTTCTTGGGTACAGGAACAATGGATGCCATCTTGAAGTATGTGTGGACAACAAACTGGGATAGGGAGCATTTGAATATGTCCGTAAATACACTAGCCAGCTGGTCTTCACATGCTTTGAGGACGCGGCTAGGGATGCCGTCTAGGCCAGCAGCCTTGCGAGGGTTAATAGGTTTAAATGTTTTACTCACATCAGCCATGGAGAAGGAGATGGGTGGGCACAGTCCTTGTTAAGGGGCCGCGACAGTGGCACTGTATTATCCTCAAAGCGGGCAAAGAAGGTGTTTAGTTTGTCTGGAAGCGTGACGTAGGTGTCCGTGACGTGGCCGGATTTCTTTTTGTAGTCCGTGATTTCCTGTAGACCCTGCCACATACGTCCTGTGTCTGAGCCGTTGAATTTGTTGCAGTTCACCTTCTCGCTGTACTGGCGTTTCGCATGTTTAATTTCCTTGCGGAGGGAATAACTACGCTGTTTATATTCAGACATACTCCCAGACCTCTTTCCATGGTTAAATGCGGTGGATCAAACTTTCAGTTTTGCGCGGATGCCGCCATCCGTCCACGTTTTCTGGTTAGGGTAGGTATATGTTATGGATCAGTTGTTACTTTGAACACAATCAAACCATGATGCGCCACATCACATGATATCACAGTAACCCCTGTGGCCTCTGATTGGCTGTTTTTCTCCTCTAGGGGCCCAAAGGACCCGCGGGGGACGCAGGACCTGACGGAGAGCAAGGACATGAGGTAACTGTTGTTTAATATCAAGATTGGATCTCATTATTTTGTTGTCATTTCACAGTGATTTTCACTATACTTCTGGCACACACTCCCTCATGCTTTTGCACACACAAACACACACACGCTTTGTTTTACTTCTCTCTCTTTCCACAGGGAGCTCCTGGCGGAGAGGGGGAGCCAGGTCCAGTTGGAGAACCTGGGATAAAGGTCAGTGTCCTAGAGAATTACTGATTTGGATTTTAAAACCACCAAAACAAAATGACAAATCAGACAACATGCTAGTGAAGTTTACCGCTTGCCTACTCACCCATTGAACTTGTACAGAAGATGTTCCTCAACATACCCTAGGTATGAAAAATATAAAAAAGAGGGTAAAAACTGAGAGCGGTACCAGGTCCTATTTGTACCCAGAAGCCTCTTGGAGGGCCATGGCATCTGTTCATCCCTGTTTTGGGTTACGTCCCCCTGAGAGGACTTGACCTCCTGAGCACTATGAAAAACACAGTCAACACTCACAAATAAAGTACTTAAATCTAAGTAATATTTTATTTGGAAGTTGGAATACCCATGGGCTACAGTACCTCAAGACTCATTTACAGAACTTAGAGTTGTCTTATAATCTTATTTTGTATAAACTCCTGAGCACCTCTGTTGTTGTGTCCCTGCAGGGCCACGGGGGGCCGGTTGGAGGAGAGGGGGAACAAGGACAGCAGGGAATGAGAGTGAGTCCTGACTGAGTCCTTCACAAGACCTTCTGAACACAGTCTATGCTCCTAATCCTGCTCTGCTTGTGTTTGGGAGAATCCGATATGCCCGTATATTTACTGTGCCCTCATTTGATGGAGATGTGTAATCTCTTGGCCGGCAAAGACCAGGGCAGCGTTGAGACTGATTTGTTTTTGTCTGTTGGACTGTATCAATAACCTCTAGGGATGTCGGAGTAGCCTCTCTCTCCCCTCCCTCTCTCTCCCCTCCCTCTCTCTCCCCTCTTCTTGGGCCAGGGGAAAGCACTGTAGCGAGAGAGAGGGTCCTTTGTGTCAAAGCTTACTCTCAGAGATCCTGTTGTTGGACATCATTGTGTTGTACTGTGATGCAGAAGGATGTGCACAATTACATAGGTACAGTCGAGTGTAGAAAGTTGTAGACATACCTGTTCTCCAGTCTAAATGTCTGTATTATGGATGCTACCGTGTAGCGACTCAAGTTGGGCTGGACTCTCTGCCTCATCGTCAGGCCATGGTTTATGACATGGTCCACCAAAGTGGCCCTAATGTCATCGGAAATATGTCTCCGTCTATTGCCTGGTCCCCTTCTTTGTTATTGTCCTCGTCCTCATCCTCCTCCTCTCTTCCTCTTCCTCTCGCTCTCACTGCCTCCATGTTTGCAAAGTTCTCACAAAAGAGATGATCTTACCTGAGGTCTATTTGTAGTGGAGAGGCTCAGACTAATTGGTGTTCAATTACTGTAGAAATGTTTTCATGTGTGTGTGTGTTGCCAATTTCAGGAATGTTTTGCATTTTGAATAGAAGTGTTTTCCCAATGATTGCAAGATATTTCATTCTTGAACAAAATGTCTAATGTAAGAAACAGTGTGTAGTGTTTTGCAAGTGTGTTGCAGAATTGCAAACGAAGTGCAAAGCAGAAAATGTGTTTGTACTTTTGGTGCCTCTGTTTAAGGCATGGTTACAAAAGTTAAGGGTTTGATGCTTTTCTCTAAGAATTCACTTTCAGTGTGTAAGCAATCGGCAAAAACTGTAATCACAATGGCTTACATATAACGGAAGGAAAATATAATCGTCACAGTCAGGCTCTTTCCAATGTACAACATGTTTCATGCCCTGTGGGTCTGTGTAAGCCTACATACATATGAGTCAACTATACATACTGGACAGTAAAGCCTAAACATTCCATAGGAACATATTAGCATGGTATTAATTGTAACAGCAGTGACCATGGTTGGTTGAAGTAAATGTGATGCTGTGTTTGTAGGGTCTTCCAGGTCCTGCTGGTGAGGACGGGCCCCAGGGAAAAGATGGACCAAAGGTAACACACTGGACAATAAGCTAAATGAGAAGGCCTTTGCTGTTTTGCTCCTACTTCAGAAGCCTCCTAGAACCTATGTCTCTTTACTCTCCTACTCTTTCTTTCCTGTGATCTTGATCTTTCTCTTCTCCCGCTCTCTCTCTGTCTTGCTCTCTCTCAGGGAGAGCCAGGTGACTGTGGGCCCATGGGCGAGGCAGGGGACAGGGGGATAGAGGGAGACCCTGGGCCTCCTGGAACCACCGGAGTGGCTGGAAAACGGGGTTTCTCTGTAAGTGTGTCCGTTTATTAGCTAAACTTACGACAAAAAATAATAATGATACAACAATTAAGCCGTACAGTAGGTAATGATGCCAATGTGTCCCAGTAGGGGTCAGTATTCTGGGGCACATGGCGTTCAGTGAGGTCCCTGTCATAATGGAATTGTAACAAAGAAGATGATTTTGTCAGCAGCCATTTGATCTCCCAGTGTCTGATGAGTTTGCCTCTCTTCCAGGGTCCAGAGGGGAAACAGGGTCCCCCCGGCAACCGAGGACGGCAGGGCAAGAAGGTACACACCTGTTTTACTATTAGCATGTGTTGATAAATGACATCACCGATTCCTCGTGGGTGTCCGTGCTCTCACAGCTTTACTGTTGTTCTGTCTTCAGGGTGAGGCTGGCAAACCAGGTCCTATCGGTGAGACAGGGGACATCGGGGACATCGGCCAAGAAGGAGGGATGGGACTGAAAGGAGCCAGAGGAACCAGAGGCCCTGTGGTCAGTGCCCAGTTATCTATTCTCCGAGTTCTCACCCCTCCCAACTTCCTATATGTGTAGGAAAGTGTCCCTCATTAGTACTGAAGGGAATCTATCAGGTTATTGTGTTGTTCGGGTCAATGGAGTGGCCAAGAGGACAGCAGCCTCCATTCGGTCTCAACAAGAAACACTTGAAATTAATGGAGCTGTTTCCTTGTGTCCTTGTGTTGGTTGAGATGAGGTAACACATTCAGCATCCTACCACCCAGTAGAAATACTTGTTGATATACATACACATACTCTCACAATTGACAAGTTGCATAATTCCCAAATCATCATTATATAAATAATGGTGATGAACTTCCTAAGTTTCCCTCTCTCTCTGGAGAAGCAACCCTGAGTGAATGACCTCATATTACACTATTCAAACCTGGCAAAGCCTCTGTTGGATCAGTAGCTCAGACTAAGCAGAAGTGATCTGAGATCTTTCCTAATCTCTAAAGCTAATCTCCCTCTGTTTTGTATAGCAATTAGCAGGTTGCTAATCCGGTAGTGTTTGAAGACAAGCAATAGGCCTATCAGATCTTCTGTTATGAGTTGTAAAAAACAGAGCAGAGGCTTTAAATAACCGTTTTTCCCCTGGAGCACGGGATCACACAGGAAGACATAGAGGAAGGAAAAGTCCTTTTCCAGGAGTGTTATGCCATGAAACCTCTGTTGTGATAGCTGGGAAAGGAAAGATGTATGGCTTAGTGACACCTCAGGTCCAGGGATGCAGCCTGCATAGGTGCTTAATGTTTAACTCCAAGGTTATATTCAGCATAACCACATAGTGCAGATAGAATAGCAAATGGTTGTAAAAACAAATGTGTCTGTTTTCTGCATGATTTTCAGGGTCGTCCAGGAGTTATGGGGCCTGAGGGGATGCCTGGAATTGCAGGATACACAGTGAGTTATTCCTGTCTGTGCTACAACAACACACTTCTCTTTATATCTCTCTCTCTCTCTGTCTCCTTCGATCGCAATCTCAAATCTCGATCTCACTAACTGACTCACTCACTTGTACGCACTCATACACACAGACACGATCAACAATAACTTTAAAGTGTTTCTTAAGGGTATGTGTGTCTTTTCAATCACTAATAACAACATAGGTATGCAACAAAGGTATTCTAAGCCCTGTTCTGTTATGGTGACCTCATGTCACTCACACCAAGTCAGGACTCCTGACTTCCTTATCAGATCAGCTTTCTTCCCCTAAAAGAGATTCACTCAAGTCTCTTCACCTCAGAGAGATTCACCCCAGTCTCCTCACTCCAGTCTCTTCACCCCAGAAAAACTCACCCCAGTCTCTTCACCTCAGAGAGACTCACCCCAGTCTCTTCACCTCAGAGCGATTCACACCAGTCTCTTCACTCCAGTCTCTTTACCTCAGAGAGACTCACCCCAGTCTCTTCACCTCAGAGAGATTCACCCCAGTCTCCTCACTCCAGTCTCTTCACCCCAGAAAAACTCACCCCAGTCTCTTCACCTCAGAGAGACTCACCCCAGTCTCTTCACCTCAGAGAGACTCACCCCAGTCTCTTCACCTCAGAGAGATTCACCCCAGTCTCGTAGCCAAACAAGAACAAAGAAGTAATTGGATATGGTCAACCTCAAACCATAAAACCAAAACCTCTGGCAACTCCAGAGGACGCCAGGTCAGCGCCAATCTCATTCTGGCTTTTAGTTTCGTAACGATGCAGGGGCACTACAAGTTCACGTTGTTCCTTTTTAGTCTGTTTGTACTGTACACTCACTCTTAGCTCAATCACACACCCACCCAAGTTGTTGAGTGATTTCTGTGGTCCTGACAAATAAGTCATTATACCAGGGATATATTTCTCTCCCTTGCTGTCCTGAGTGTGTTTATAATAAGGCCACGTGATTAACACTATGTTGACAACCCACGGCGTGTCAACTTATGTGTTATTGTACTGTCTGTCAACTGTGAGTTATGGGTTCTTTGAATATTATGCAGCATATGACATAGATATAGGTGAATAATAATGGGTTTGGTTATTCTTAGGGCCACGCCGGCAAACCAGGACCCATAGGACCACCTGGACCCAAAGGTGAAAAGGTACCCTATGCATTTGCATGTTTTTTGTCCTCCTCCTAAACACAGTGTTATGGTTTCAACCTTTTGAAGATATATGCCATGGACTTCAGCTCTCCACGAAGACTTGGTTCATTTGTATCAATATCCTACATAAAGTAATGTACACTATAAATCTTAGAATGCGGTGTTCAGCATATTTCAGAGAAAATGTCCTGAGTTATAAGGTGCACGCACACCCCACAGCAACTTGCCCTAGCCCCCCTCCCCACTTCTCCTTCACCCAAATCCAGATAGCTGATGTTTTGAAAGAGCTGCAAAATCTTGACCCCTACAAATCAGCTGGGCTAGACAATTTGGACCCTCTCTTTCTAAAATGATATGCCGCAATTGTTGCAACCCTCTATTACTAGCCTGTTCAACCTCTCTTTCGTATCGTCTGAGATCCCTAAAGATTGGAAAGCGGCCGCGGCCACCCCCTCTTCAAAAGGGGGAAACACTCTAGATGAAAACTGTTACAGACCTATATCTATCATGCCCTGCCTTTCTAAAGTCTTCGAAAGCAAAGTTAACAAACAGATCACCGACCATTTCGAATCCAACCGTACCTTCTCCGCTATGCAATCTGGTTTCCGAGCTGGTCATGGGTGCACCTCAGCCACACTCAAGGTCCTAAACGATATCATAACCGCCATAGATAAAAGACAGTACTATGCAGCCGTCTTCATCGACCTAGCCAAGGCTTTCGACTCTGTCAATCACTGCATTCTTATCGGCAGACTCAACAGCCTGTTTCTCAAATGACTGCCTCGCCTGGTTTACCAACTACTTCTCAGATAAAGTTCAGTGTGTCAAATCGGAGGGCCTGTTGTCCGGACCTCTGGCAGTCTCTATGGGGGTGCCACAGGGTTCAATTCTCGGGCCGACTCTTTTCTCTGTATATATCAATGATGTCGCTCTTGCTGCTGATGATTCTCTGATCCACCTCTATGCAGACGACACCATTCTGTATACTTCTGGCACTTCTTTGGACACTGTGTTAACTAACCTCCAGATGAGCTTCAATGCTATACAACTCTCCTTCCGTGGCCTCCAACTGTTCTTAAATGCAAGTAAAACTAAATGCATGCTCTTCAACCGATCGCTGCCCGCACCTGCCCATCCAGAATCATTACTCTGGACGCTTCAGACTCAGAATATGTGGACAACTGCAAATACCTAGGTGTCTGGTTAGACTGTAAACTCTCCTTCCAGACTCACATTAAGTATCTCCAATCCAAAATTAAATCTAGAATCGGCTTCCTATTTCGCATCAAATCCTCCTTCACTCATGCTGCCAAACATACCCTCATAAAACTGACTGTCCTACCAATCCTTGACTTCGGCGATGTCATTTACAAAATAGCCTCTAACACTCTACTCAGCAAATTGGATGCAGTCTATCACAGTGCCATCCGTTTTGTCACCAAAGCCCCATATACTACTCACCACTGCGACCTGTATGCTCTCGTTGGCTGGCCCTCGCTTTATATTCATCGCCAAACCCACTGGCTCCAGGTCATCTATAAGTCTTTGCTCGGAAAAACCCCGCCTTATCTCAGCTCACTGGTCACCATAGAAACACCCACCCGTAGCACGTGCTCCAGCAGGTATATTTCACTGGTTATCCCCAAAGCCAACTCCTCATTTGGCCGCCTTTCCTTCTAGTTCTCTGCTGCCAATGACTGGAACTAATTGCAAAAATCACTGAAGCTGGAGACTTATATCTCCCTCACTAGCTTTAAGCATCAGCTGTCAGAGCAGCTTACTGATCGCTGCACCTGTACATAGCTCATCTGTAAATAGCCCACACAACTACCTCATCCCCATATTGTTATTTATTTTTGCTATTTTGCACCCCAGTATCTCTACTTGCACATAATCTTCTGCACATCTATCACTCCAGTGTTAATGCTAAATTGTAATTATTTTGCCACTATGGCGTATTTATTGCCTTACCTCCCTAATCTTACTACATTTGCACACACTGTATATAGATTTTTTAAATTGTGTTATTGACTGTACATTTGTTTATCCCATGTGTGACTCTGTGTTGTTCTTTTTGTCGCACTGCTTGGCTTTATCTTGGCCATGTCACAGATGTAAATAAGAACTTGTTCTCAACTGGCCTACCTGGTTAAATAAAGGTGAAATAAAAAATAAAGTTTGTTGTGCCAGAGTTGGATGGACGCATTGTGGCATGCTGTCTCATTTTACTGTTGTGTCAGAGTGTACTGAGTGTATTTTGGTATGGTGTTCCAGGGTTACCCTGGAGAAGACAGTAAGACCCCAGGACCTGCCGGGCCACTAGGTGAACCAGTAGGTCTCGCCTTCCTTCAACTTACCTGTCCTCTTCCTATGTGTGTGTGACTTAGGGCTGAGTCAGAGCTGATGTCCAAAATGGCACCCTATGAAACATTACATTAACCGTTTTATAATAGTGGTCTTGCTTGAGGCGTAGTTGTCCAACCATGCTTGACAGCGGTCCAAGAGAGTGGATGTCCAAAGCCGCTTTGTGGAGGCTGCTGAGGGGAGAATGGCTCAAAATAATGTCTGGAACGGAGCGAATGGAACAGCATCAAACACCTGGAAACCAATGCATTTGATGTGTTTGATACCATTCCACCGATTCCTCTCCAGTCATTACTGGAGTGTGTGTTGGCCTCCCAAGTGTCGCTGTGGTCTGAGACACTGCATCTCAGTACTAGAAACATCACAACAGACACCCTGGTTCAAATCCAGGCTGTATCACAACTGGCCGTGATTGGGAGTCCCATATGGTGGCTCACAATTGGCACAGGGTTTGGCTGGGTTAGGCCGTCGTTGTAAATAAGAATTTGTTCATAACTGGCTTGCCTAGTTAAATGAAGGTTAAAAACCACCTGTGCCAAAGCGCTACAGTAGATAGATTGTAAGCAGTGTAACCTATAAGAAGGAAGGTATTGTGTTATTGGCTCAGAGAGTTTAAGGTGAAATACAGCCTTTCCTAAAAGATTCAGAGCCCTAATGTATGTGTGTGTTTGGGCAGGGTCTCCCGGGTGAGCGAGGAGACCGCGGAGAGCCTGGAGATGAGGGATATCAGGTAAAACCACCATAAAAACCACAACTTCAAATGTATCACAAAATCACTTTTCTGGCATTTTTTCTGTTCCGTTTCCATTATTTTCTTTAGTGCTTGTATTAAAGCAGGTCTGCGACCACACATCTGAGACATGAGCATCCCGGATTACTGAATTCCTAGGGATTAGTCAGGAGGAAATCTGGTGTTATTGGCATAGACACTGAAAACTAACACACACACATGCGAAACACACAAACACAGGTCAGGTGTGAAGTTAACAGTACAAGATGAAAGTTGTGCAGAGGGAAATCCCAGAATCCCCTGTGGCAGGGTTACTAGAGCTCTCCCCTCCTATAAACACTTTGCCCAAGCGCCGCCCTCCTCAGAAAGAAAGAGAGTACAATGGTTTTAAGCATTTATAAGCATTCTTCTGCTGAACTGGATATCAGTTCAAAGTCACGGTTGCTAATCTTGATTTGGCAGTTGTTGAGAGGCTTGAGAGACTTCCAGGATCCCATTAGACAAAAGTGTGTGTGTGTGTGTGTGTGTGTGTGTGTGTGTGTGTGTGTGTGTGTGTGTGTGTGTGTGTGTGTGTGCACGTGTGTGTGCGCGTGCGTGTGTGTTAACTCTAACTGGCCACGGCGGGTCAACCTATGGCGCTTCCCCCCCTTCTGAGTGGTGAATTTATAGAGCACATTTTGTCTGAGCCACCTGCAGCCCAATGTAATAAAATACATACCTAGAAAGCTTGGCCTGTGAACTACAGTACTCTGCAGTTCTGCAATTCGTATGGTATGAAGCTTTAGGGGACTATATAGTGCTGTTGAAAGAAAGTTAGATACACGAACACAGTTGAATGTGCCCACAGTTTTATTGTGCAACATTTCGACCTAAAGATCAGGCTTATTCCAGCTAACCTTGTGTAGCTGTAGTGAACCAAGAGACAGCTAGCTGAACCCTGACATCTGGGTCTCACTAAATGACATGACTCAACCTCCAATATCACCAATTCAGGTGACTGTGAAGCTGTAGCGTTTCAACGAGAGCTGAGCGATATGGACAAAAATCATATTATGATAGATTGCCTCAATAGACGTGCTAATGATAAGGTTATAGCAATGTGCACCACAGTTTATTTTTATTATAATTTAAATTACTAATGTTACTACTAGTTTGATGGTTGTAGCCATCAATTGTCCCATTAACAATCATCCATATTAGCAAAATGATTTCATTTCAAACTTTAGCGATAATTGATCGGTATGGTCTGTGTCAATCATTGATGGTTCATCGCCCCAGCTCTAGTTTCACCTGTATAATGTCTTTGTCTCTTTCTTATTTTCAGGGCCACACTGGCCTCACTGGACTTCGCGGGGCTGTTGGAGCACCAGGCCTTCCTGTAAGTCCAATAAATACTCTGTGTAGCCCTTATCAGCATCTACAGTTGAAGTGGGAAGTTTACATACACTTAGGTTGGAGTCATTAAAACTAGTTGACATACACTTAGGTTGGAGTCATTAAAACTTGTTTACATACACTTAGGTTGGAGTCATTAAAACTTGTTTTTCAACTACTCCACAAATTTCTTGTGAATAAAATATAGTTTTGGCAAGTCGGTTAGGACATCTACTTTGTGCATGACACAAGTAATTTTTCCAACAATTGTTTACAGACAGATTATTTCACTTATAATTCACTGTTTCACAAATCCAGTGGGTCAGAAGTTTACATACACTAAGTTGACTGTGCCTTTAAACCGCTTGGAAAATTCCAGGAAATGATGTCATGGCTTTAGAAGCTTCTGATAGCTAATCATCCTTGGGAGCAATTTCCAAACACCTGAAGGTACCACGTTCATCTGTACAAACAATAGTATGCAAGTATAAACACCAAGGGACCATGCAGCCGTCATACCGCTCAGGAAGGAGACTCGTTCTATCTCCTAGAGATGAACATACTTTGGTCAAAATCAATCCCAGAACAACAGCATAGGACCTTGAGAAGATGCTGGAAACAGTTACAAAATTATCTATACCCACAGTAAAACGAGTCCTATATCGACATAACCTGAAAGGCCGCTCAGCAAGGAAGAAGCCACTGCTCCAAAACTGCCATAAAAAAGCTAGACAACGGTTTGCAACTGCACATGGTGACAAAGATCATACTTTTTGGAGAAATGTCCTCTGGTCTGATGAAGCATAAATAGAGCTGTTTGGCCATAATGACCATCGTTATGTTTGGAGGAAAAAGGGGGAGGCTTGCAAACCGAAGAACACCATCCCAACCGTGAAGCACAGGGGTGGCAGTATCATGTTGTGGAGGTGATTTGCTGCAGAAGGGACTGGTAACTTCACAAAATAGATGGTTCATTGAGGCTGGAAAATTATGTGGATATATTGAAGCAACATCTCAAGACATCAGTCAGGAAGTTAAAGCTTCATCGCAAATGGGTTTTCCAAATGGGCAACGACCTCAAGCATACTTCCAAAGTTATGGCTAAGGACAACAAAGTCAGGGTATTGGAGTGGCCATCACAACGCCCTGACCTCAATCCCATAGAAAATGTGTGGACAGAACTGAAAAAGCGTGTGCGAGCAAAGGAGGCCTACAAACCTGACTCAGTTACACCAGCTCTGTCAGGAGGAATGGGCCAAAATTCACCCAACTTATTGTGGGAAGCTTGTGGAAGGCTACCCGAAACGTTTGACCCAAGTTAAACAATTGAAAGGCAATGCTACCAAATACTAATTGAGTGTATGTAAACTTCTGACCCTCTGGGAATGTGATGAAAGAAATAAAAGCTGAAATAAATAATTTCACTTTCTTAAATAAAGTGGTGATCCTAACTGACTTATGACAGGGAATTTTTACTATGATTAAATGTCAGGAATTGTGAAAAACTGAATGTATTTGGTGTGTGTGTGTGTGTGTGTGTGTGTGTGTGTGTGTGTGTGTGTGTGTGTCTGTGTGTGTGTGTGTGTGTGTGTGTGTGTGTGTGTGTGTGTGTGTGTGTGTGTGTGTGTGTGTGTGATTTTGTTGATTAGGGAACACCAGGGGAATCCGGAGAACCGGGCCCGAAAGGAGAAATGGGAACTCAGGTGAGTGTGTGTGTGTGTGATCATGGTATTCTTTGTAAATCAATGCATCGGACTCATTCTGCTCAAGGCTTGGGGAAAGGAAAGCACAGTGTTTGTTAAATCATGTCTCCCTGGAGCTCTAGATGAGATGTTACTGTATAACTAGATGACCAATAAAAGTGTTACACCAGCCTACAACAGAAGCCTTCCTACAGGCTTCCTTGGCTCTGAACACCATGCGGGTTGGGTTGAGCAATCACCTGTCAACACTATGGGAGAAGAGGAGACACTCACTTCCAAACTGCAGTTCCTAACAAGCTAGCCAAGCCGTGGAGACAACCGTTTTTAACCTAGGACTCTATTGCTCTCGATCAACAAGCCAAAGTGCCAGAGCATAAGCATTGTCATGTGAAGAGAGGGAGAAAAAACACTTTTATTCCCGTGAAATCAGACTGGGCCTAAACAATGCAGACAGGCTTGAGCATCTGTGCCTTTGATACCAGAGAAGACGGATGAGGGAAGGAGAGAATGAGGGGGAAAGAAGGAAGCAGAGAATGATGTTTGTTTGGCCACCCACTGTGCTCTTCATGCTTCAAAGTGTTCCGTCTGAATTCCACAAGGCTTGAGAATACACACTGGAATGCACAAAGCTGGCATCAGTTAGAATTTTGGAAAAAGGAGCTATTTATTATGCACTTCAAGTCTAAATTACTTCACTTCAAGTATGAATTTTTTCACTTCAATTCTGAATTATTTTAACTGCAGCTTGATAATGTATACATTTTCAGAGTTTGTGAATATCATTCATTTGTGACATAACGTTGCTCTTTATGGAATATAGCTCTTTATGTACAGAAATAGGATTCTTTGATCTGCATATGGTCACATATTTCCTAAAAACAAGCTGAGGTAATGTATCTTACATAGTTCTAAATTCCTTTGACATGTTAAGACACGTGACTTGGCCTATTTGCCTATTTTATCAGATTGAGTGAATATTGGTGCGTCACATATTGAGTGCAAGTTCGGCCTTCTTAGAAATGTCTGAACCGGAGTAACACAAGACTAGAAGTATACACTACGCAGATCTGTATATGTAATCATCCATTTAGCCCAACACTTAAGCTTACACTTTTTTACAATCACTTTGGCACTAATTTCAGAACCTTGTGGTCATTTTTCAAAACTCTAGACACAAAACTCAAAACAGTCATCACTTGTAACACAGTGTTCAAAACATTGCATTGTGCATTCATATCTTTAAAGAAACCTTGCACTTACAGAATCATTGGTTCAAAGGAACATTCATTTAGATCACCCACACACAAAATGCCGATAGTTTCACTGTGTAGTTGTTCATTAAATATTGTAGTACAAAATATGTGATACATGTTTCATTATGGTACTACACGTAAATACATCACTGTAAAAGGACTAGTAGAGAGAATACTACAGACACAGTGGAATTATTGAACGAAATCTGAAATGTATTGATGAAATACAATAAAATCACTCATAGGTTTCTTTGAATCAAAGCAAAAATAATTAGCAACAAAAAAGAAAAACACTTCAGTAAAACATTAATTGCAGTGTTCCTCACCTGGCTTACTGTAAAACATCAACTGCAGTGTTCCTCACCTGGCTTACTGTAAAACATCAACTGCAGTGTTCCTCACCTGGCTTACTGTAAAACATCAACTGCAGTGTTCCTTGGCTTACTGTAAAACATCAACTGCAGTGTTCCTCACCTGGCTTACTGTAAAACATCAACTGCAGTGTTCCTCACCTGGCTTACTGTAAAACATCAACTGCAGTGTTCCTCACCTGGCTTACTGTAAAACATCAACTGCAGTGTTCCTCACCTGGCTTACTGTAAAACATCAACTGCAGTGTTCCTCACCTGGCTTACTGTAAAACATCAACTGCAGTGTTCCTCACCTGGCTTACTGTAAAACATCAACTGCAGTGTTCCTCATCTGGCTTACTGTAAAACATCAACTGCAGTGTTCCTCACCTGGCTTACTGTAAAACATCAACTGCAGTGTTCCTCACCTGGCTTACTGTAAAACATCAACTGCAGTGTTCCTCACCTGGCTTACTGTAAAACATCAACTGCAGTGTTCCTCACCTGGCTTACTGTAAAACATCAACTGCAGTGTTCCTCACCTGGCTTACTGTAAAACATCAACTGCAGTGTTCCTCATCTGGCTTACTGTAAAACATCAACTGCAGTGTTCCTCACCTGGCTTACTGTAAAACATCAATTGCAGTGTTCCTCACCTGGCTTACTGTAAAACATCAACTGCAGTGTTCCTCACCTGGCTTACTGTAAAACATCAACTGCAGTGTTCCTCACCTGGCTTACTGTAAAACATCAACTGCAGTGTTCCTCACCTGGCTTACTGTAAAACATCAACTGCAGTGTTCCTCACCTGGCTTACTGTAAAACGTCAACTGCAGTGTTCCTCACCTGGCTTACTGTAAAACATCAACTGCAGTGTTCCTCACCTGGCTTACTGTAAAACATCAACTGCAGTGTTCCTCACCTGGCTTACTGTAAAACATCAACTGCAGTGTTCCTCACCTGGCTTACTGTAAAACATCAACTGCAGTGTTCCTCATCTGGCTTACTGTAAAACATCAACTGCAGTGTTCCTCACCTGGCTTACTGTAAAACATCAATTGCAGTGTTCCTCACCTGGCTTACTGTAAAACATCAACTGCAGTGTTCCTCACCTGGCTTACTGTAAAACATCAACTGCAGTGTTCCTCACCTGGCTTACTGTAAAACATCAACTGCAGTGTTCCTCACCTGGCTAAAACATACAGTGCTTACTGTAAAACGTCAACTGCAGTGTTCCTCACCTGGCTTACTGTAAAACATCAACTGCAGTGTTCCTCACCTGGCTTACTGTAAAACGTCAACTGCAGTGTTCCTCACCTGGCTTACTGTAAAACATCAACTGCAGTGTTCCTCACCTGGCTTACTGTAAAACATCAACTGCAGTGTTCCTCACCTGGCTTACTGTAAAACATCAACTGCAGTGTTCCTCACCTGGCTTACTGTAAAACATCAACTGCAGTGTTCCTCACCTGGCTTACTGTAAAACATCACTACAGTGTTCCTCACCTGGCTTACTGTAAAACATCAACTGCAGTGTTCCTCACCTGGCTTACTGTAAAACGTCAACTGCAGTGTTCCTCACCTGGCTTACTGTAAAACATCAACTGCAGTGTTCCTTACCTGGCTTACTGTAAAAAGCAAAACAAAGGATGGTTACTGTACTTCTATATTTCCATCAACCCTGTCTTGTGGATTTGGCCACAGGTTCTCATCCACATCACAATGGATGTTTTCATTAGCCAAATATCTTGGGAAGAATCTTTGAGGGTGGCTTGTTCGTGACGTCGCCTATCATATACCTTCAACCTACATGTGGAGAAAAATTCCTCAGTCGGGTTAAGGAAAGGAGAGTATGAGGGTAAGTACAAGGTGGTAAATTGTGGATGGGCCTGAAACCATGCTTGCACCATTTGAGCATGGTGGAACCTGACATTATCCCACACAATGACGTAGGTCACATCATCAGCTCTACAGACCTGATTTAGCTCATCAAGGAAGGTTACAAGGAGAGCTGCATTATATGATCCAATACGAGGTCTGCGTCCCACTACACCATCTTCCGATATAGTCGCACACCTGGTGGTGTTTGCCCCTACGTTGTCCAGGGACTTGGATGGTTGCCCGCTGGCCAATGAAATTCCGACCTCTCCTCCTTGTCTTGGCCAGGTTGAACCCTGCCTCATCCAAAAATAGGAATTTGTGATGGTTTTTTGTCAGCATCCAGCTCCATCACCCTCTAAAAATACATTTTGGAAAGAGAATTACTGATTACAATGGTGTAGAATTTTGGGGGAATTTTTCAAAACAGTCATCTTCAAACTGAACATACCAGTCCTCAGTTGCTTGACTCTATCTGCATTTCTTTCAGAAGGCAAATGGTATAGCTGTTTTAGAGACCCTTGGTGCCTTTTCAGCATGTGTGCAATAGTCAGCAAACCTATGGCTTCCACATTGTTGAACATGTCGTCATTGTCCAAGATGTGCTGCCGAATTTCTGTAAGGCGAATATCATTTTTGACCCGAACCAAATTGACCACAGCCCGCTCTTGTTGGTCAGTCAGAATTTTGCCTCTGCCTCCTCTATTTGGCCTTGTCTCAATTCTGCAGGGAAAATTACAGTAAGAACACATTTAGTCACATCACCTACTCTGTGGTACACATTGGTTGATCTTCTGAGGTTTAGTTGAATCATTATAACTGCCTCTGTCATTGTCATGCCATGACATGGTCTACAACTATTGCTCGGATTTCATTGGAAACTCTCTGCTGTTGCTGCCACTGTCTTGGTTTGTGGCCTTGTCCTCTACCACGTTCCCCCACACCTCTCAAACGAGGCCCACGACCACCTCTCAGAAGGGGTGCTTGTCCTCTACCACGTTCCCCCACACCTCTCAAACGAGGCCCACGACCACCACTCAGAAGGGGAGCTTGTCCTCTACCACGTTCCCCCACACCTCTCAAATGAGGCCCACGACCACCTCTCAGAAGAGGTGCTTGGTCCGTGGCCTTGTCCTCTACCACGTTCCCCCACACCTCTCAAACGAGGCCCACGACCACCTCTCAGAAGGGGTGCTTGTCCTCTACCACGTTCCCCCACACCTCTCAAACGAGGCCCACGACCACCACTCAGAAGGGGTGCTTGTCCTCTACCACGTTCCCCCACACCTCTCAAACGAGGCCCACGACCACCTCTCAGAAGGGGTGCTTGGTCCGTGGCCTTGTCCTCTACCACGTTCCCCCACACCTCTCAAACGAGGCCCACGACCACCTCTCAGAAGGGGTGCTTGTCCTCTACCACGTCCCCCCCACCTCTCAAACGAGGCCCACGACCACCACTCAGAAGGGGTGCTTGTCCTCTACCACGTTCCCCCGCACCTCTCAAACGAGGCCCACGACCACCTCTCAGAAGGGGTGCTTGTCTCCTGACATTCCTTTGACCACCACGTTTCCTTCGTCTTCCTCCTCCCACTGCTTGACCTCTGTTGTGACATGGATCACCTGCTGACTCCATGTTATCGCCATGTTGTTGCCGGTGGATACCACTCATTACACTATATACTCGTACCACAATGTACGAGTTGGCAGTTTTGGAAAAGCAATTACAAGGGCCTGCATATATACACTCACCGGCCACTTTATTAGGTACACCTGCGTGTTAACGCTAATAGCCTGCTCCTTTGAATAGCGAATCATGTGGCTGCCTGAAACTCATATATATATATAATATATCGAGTAGAGAGCTTTAGTTGTTGTTCGACCAAACATTAGAACGGGCAAGATGCGTAATCTAAGCAACTTTGACCGTGGTATGATTGCTGGTGCCACACATGGTGGTTTCAGCATCTCAGAAACAGCTGCCCCCTGGGATTTATGCACTACAGTCTCTAGAGTTTACAGAGAACAGTGCGATAAACAAAACACATTCAGTGAGCGGCTGTGGGCAAAAACACCTTGTTAATGAGAGAGGTCAGAGGAGAATGTCCAGACTCATTCAAGCTAACAGAAAGGCCACAAATGCTCAAATAACAGCCATTTAAAACAATTGTGTGCATGCTGCAAAAGGGGGTACCTGAAAAAGTAATGTCAAATCTGAAAACATGGTCTGGAAAAGTGGTACATGGGACCATAGAAACAGTGTCTGATAAAGAATGATGATGAAATATTACATCCATAGATAATGTAGTCCAATTGGTCCATGTTCCACAGTAATTGGTGTCATTGGATCTCATTATCCTGAAGATTTGATGATCTAAACATGGAATATTGTTTGTCAGTTTCCATAAAACGATGCATTAAGAGTAATGCAACAGTTACTTATCATTTTCAGCATGTGTATCAGTTGATAGTTAGATCATCGTAATGAAATGAATAGACAGTCATCTCAGATGTAATGTGTGAATTGCATTTTGAAATGGTAATACTTTGATGTTAAGTTGTGTCATTTTGAACAGGTGATTTTAGTTCAATGAACAAATGATCTTAGCTTTATGTGTATTGTATCCAAGCAATTGCAAAAAGTGTTAGTTTTGAAAATGTGCTTTTTGATCATCGGTTGTGAGTTTTGTGTCTAGAGTTTTGAAAAAGGACATCAAGGTTCTGAAATTAGTGCCAAAGTGATTGTAAAAAACTGTGATGTAACCACACACATACAGAGGAAGGGACTGCGTCTGTCAGGGAATAAGCAGACACATGTAGATGAATAATGGATTTGTTTTTATTGGTAACAAAACAATTGGAATGTGTGTGTGTGTGTGTGTGTGTGTGTGTGTGTGTGTGTGTGTGTGTGTGTGTGTGTGTGTGTGCGTGTGCGTGTGTACAGGGCTTCGAAGGGAAGAAAGGAGCGAGAGGCCTGACTGGGACCGCTGGTGTTGAAGTAAGTATCACATCACCACAATGTAGAGAAGACATGAAGAAAGAAAGAAGGACAGAGGGAGAGGGTGATGGGAGAGATGTAGAGAGGTACAGAGGGAGAGGGTGATGGGAGAGATGTAGAGAGGTGGAGAGGGAGAGGGTGATTGGAGAGATGTAGAGAGGTACAGAGGGAGAGGGTGATGGGAGTGATGTAGAGAGGTACAGAGGGAGAGGGTGATGGGAGAGATGTAGAGAGGGTGATGGGAGAGATGTAGAGAGGGTGATGGGAGAGATGTAGAGAGGGTGATGGGAGAGATGTAGAGAGGGACAGAGGGAGAGGGTGATGGGAGAGATGTAGAGAGGTACAGAGGAGAGGGTGATGGAAGAGATGTAGAGAGGGTGATGGGAGAGATGTAGAGAGGGTGATGGGAGAGATGTAGAGAGGGTGATGGGAGAGATGTAGAGAGGGTGATGGGAGAGATGTAGAGAGGGACAGAGGGAGAGGGTGATGGGAGAGATGTAGAGAGGTACAGAGGGAGAGGGTGATGGGAGAGATGTAGAGAGGGTGATGGGAGAGATGTAGAGAGGGTGATGGGAGAGATGTAGAGAGGGACAGAGGGAGAGGGTGATGGGAGAGATGTAGAGAGGTACAGAGGGAGAGGGTGATGGGAGAGATGTAGAGAGGGTGATGGGAGAGATGTAGAGAGGGACAGAGGGAGAGGGTGATGGGAGAGATGTAGAGAGGTACAGAGGGAGAGGGTGATGGGAGAGATGTAGAGAGGTACAGAGGGAGAGGGTGATGGGAGAGATGTAGAGAGATGGAGAGGGAGAGGGTGATGGGAGAGATGTAGAGAGGTACAGAGGAGAGGGTGATGGGAGAGATGTAGAGAGGTACAGAGGGAGAGGGTGATGGGAGAGATGTAGAGAGGGTGATGGGAGAGATGTAGAGAGGGTGATGGGAGAGATGTAGAGAGGTACAGAGGGAGAGGGTGATGGGAGAGATGTAGAGAGGTGGAGAGGGTGATGGGAGAGTTGTAGAGAGGTACAGAGGGAGAGGGTGATGGGAGAGTTGTAGAGAGGTACAGAGGGAGAGGGAGAGGGTGATGGGAGAGATGTAGAGAGGGTGATGGGAGAAATGTAGAGAGGGTGATGGGAGAGATGTAGAGAGGGTGATGGGAGAGATGTAGAGAGGGTGATGGGAGAGATGTAGAGAGGTACAGAGGAGAGGGTGATGGGAGAGATGTAGAGAGGTGGAGAGGGTGATGGGAGAGTTGTAGAGAGGTACAGAGGGAGAGGGTGATGGGAGAGTTGTAGAGAGGTACAGAGGAGAGGGAGAGGGTGATGGGAGAGATGTAGAGAGGGTGATCGGAGAAATGTAGAGAGGGTGATGGGAGAGATGTAGAGAGGGACAGAGGGAGAGGGTGATGGGAGAGATGTAGAGAGGGTGATGGGAGAGATGTAGAGAGGTACAGAGGGAGAGGGTGATGGGAGAGATGTAGAGAGGTACAGAGGGAGAGGGTGATGGGAGAGATGTAGAGAGGTGGAGAGGGTGATGGGAGAGTTGTAGAGAGGTACAGAGGGAGAGGGTGATGGGAGAGTTGTAGAGAGGTACAGAGGGAGAGGGTGATGAGAGAGATGTAGAGAGGTGGAAAGGCTGATGGGAGAGTTGTAGAGAGGTACAGAGGGAGAGGGTGATGGGAGAGTTGTAGAGAGGTACAGAGGGAGAGGGTGATGAGAGAGATGTGGAGAGGGAGAGGGTGATTGGAGAGATGTAAAGAGGTACAGAGGGAGAGGGTGATTGGTGAGATGTAGAGAGGTACAGAGGGAGGGGATGATGGGAGAGATGTAGAGAGGTGGAGAGGGAGAGGGTGATGGGAGAGATGTAGAAAGGGACAGAGGGAGAGGGTGATGGGAGAGTTGTAGAGAGGTACAGAGGGAGAGGGTGATGAGAGAGATGTAGAGAGGTGGAGAGGGAGAGGGTGATGGGAGAGTTGTAGAGAGGTACAGAGGGAGAGGGTGATGGGAGAGTTGTAGAGAGGTACAGAGGGAGAGGGTGATGGGAGAGATGTAGAGAGGTACAGAGGGAGAGGGTGATGGGAGAGATGTAGAGAGGTGGAGAGGGTGATGGGAGAGATGTAGAGAGGGTGATGGGAGAGTTGTAGAGAGGTACAGAGGGAGAGGGTGATGGGAGAGTTGTAGAGAGGTACAGAGGGAGAGGGTGATGAGAGAGATGTAGAGAGGTGGAGAGGCTGATGGGAGAGTTGTAGAGAGGTACAGAGGGAGAGGGTGATGGGAGAGATGTAGAGAGGTACAGAGGGAGAGGGTGATGAGAGAGATGTAGAGAGGTGGAGAGGCTGATGGGAGAGTTGTAGAGAGGTACAGAGGGAGAGGGTGATGGGAGAGATGTAGAGAGGTACAGAGGGAGAGGGTGATGGGAGAGATGTAGAGAGGTGGAGAGGGTGATGGGAGAGATGTAGAGAGGGTGATGGGAGAGTTGTCGAGAGGTACAGAGGGAGAGGGTGATGGGAGAGATGTAGAGAGGTACAGAGGGAGAGGGTGATGGGAGAGATGTAGAGAGGTACAGAGGGAGAGGGTGATGGGAGAGATGTAGAGAGGTACAGAGGGAGAGGGTGATGGGAGAGATGTAGAGAGGTGGAGAGGGAGAGGGTGATGGGAGAGATGTAGAGAGGGTGATTGGAGAGATGTAGAGAGGTGGAGAGGGAGAGGGTGATGGGAGAGATGTAGAGAGGTACAGAGGGAGAGGGTGATGGGAGAGATGTAGAGAGGTACAGAGGGAGAGGGTGATGGGAGAGATGTAGAGAGGTGGAGAGGGTGATGGGAGAGATGTAGAGAGGGTGATGGGAGAGTTGTAGAGAGGTACAGAGGGAGAGGGTGATGGGAGAGTTGTAGAGAGGTACAGAGGGAGAGGGTGATGAGAGAGATGTAGAGAGGGTGATGGGAGAGATGTAGAGAGGGTGATGGGAGAGATGTAGAGAGGGTGATGGGAGAGATGTAGAGAGGGACAGAGGGAGAGGGTGATGGGAGAGATGTAGAGAGGTACAGAGGGAGAGGGTGATGGGAGAGATGTAGAGAGGGTGATGGGAGAGATGTAGAGAGGGTGATGGGAGAGATGTAGAGAGGGACAGAGGGAGAGGGTGATGGGAGAGATGTAGAGAGGTACAGAGGGAGAGGGTGATGGGAGAGATGTAGAGAGGGTGATGGGAGAGATGTAGAGAGGGACAGAGGGAGAGGGTGATGGGAGAGATGTAGAGAGGTACAGAGGGAGAGGGTGATGGGAGAGATGTAGAGAGGTACAGAGGGAGAGGGTGATGGGAGAGATGTAGAGAGATGGAGAGGGAGAGGGTGATGGGAGAGATGTAGAGAGGTACAGAGGGAGAGGGTGATGGGAGAGATGTAGAGAGGTACAGAGGGAGAGGGTGATGGGAGAGATGTAGAGAGGGTGATGGGAGAGATGTAGAGAGGGTGATGGGAGAGATGTAGAGAGGTACAGAGGGAGAGGGTGATGGGAGAGATGTAGAGAGGTACAGAGGGAGAGGGTGATGGGAGAGATGTAGAGAGGTGGAGAGGGTGATGGGAGAGTTGTAGAGAGGTACAGAGGGAGAGGGTGATGGGAGAGTTGTAGAGAGGTACAGAGGGAGAGGGAGAGGGTGATGGGAGAGATGTAGAGAGGGTGATGGGAGAAATGTAGAGAGGGTGATGGGAGAGATGTAGAGAGGGACAGAGGGAGAGGGTGATGGGAGAGATGTAGAGAGGGTGATGGGAGAGATGTAGAGAGGTACAGAGGGAGAGGGTGATGGGAGAGATGTAGAGAGGTACAGAGGGAGAGGGTGATGGGAGAGATGTAGAGAGGTGGAGAGGGTGATGGGAGAGTTGTAGAGAGGTACAGAGGGAGAGGGTGATGGGAGAGTTGTAGAGAGGTACAGAGGGAGAGGGTGATGAGAGAGATGTAGAGAGGTGGAAAGGCTGATGGGAGAGTTGTAGAGAGGTACAGAGGGAGAGGGTGATGGGAGAGTTGTAGAGAGGTACAGAGGGAGAGGGTGATGAGAGAGATGTGGAGAGGGAGAGGGTGATTGGAGAGATGTAAAGAGGTACAGAGGGAGAGGGTGATTGGTGAGATGTAGAGAGGTACAGAGGGAGGGGATGATGGGAGAGATGTAGAGAGGTGGAGAGGGAGAGGGTGATGGGAGAGATGTAGAAAGGGACAGAGGGAGAGGGTGATGGGAGAGATGTAGAGAGGTACAGAGGGAGAGAGTGATGGGAGAGATGTAGAGAGGTACAGAGGGAGAGGGTGATGGGAGAGATGTAGAGAGGTGGAGAGGGTGATGGGAGAGATGTAGAGAGGGTGATGGGAGAGTTGTAGAGAGGTACAGAGGGAGAGGGTGATGGGAGAGATGTAGAGAGGTACAGAGGGAGAGGGTGATTGGAGAGATGTAAAGAGGTACAGAGGGAGAGGGTGATGGGAGAGATGTAGAGAGGTACAGAGGGAGAGGGTGATGGGAGAGATGTAGAGAGGTGGAGAGGGTGATGGGAGAGATGTAGAGAGGTACAGAGGGAGAGGGTGATTGGAGAGATCTAAAGAGGTACAGAGGGAGAGGGTGATTGGTGAGATGTAGAGAGGTACAGAGGGAGGGGGTGATGGGAGGAATGTAGAGAGGTGGAGAGGGAGAGGGTGATGGGAGAGATGTAGAGAGGTACAGAGGGAGAGGGTGATGGGAGAGATGTAGAGAGGGACAGAGGGAGAGGGTGATGGGAGAGATGTAGAGAGGTACAGAGGGAGAGGGTGATGGGAGAGTTGTAGAGAGGTACAGAGGGAGAGGGTGATGGGAGAGATGTAGAGAGGTGGAGAGGGTGATGGGAGAGATGTAGAGAGGTACAGAGGGAGAGGGTGATGGGAGAGTTGTAGAGAGGTACAGAGGAGAGGGTGATGAGAGAGATGTAGAGAGGTGGAGAGGGGAGAGGGTGATGGGAGAGTTGTAGAGAGGTACAGAGGAGAGGGTGATGGGAGAGATGTAGAGAGGTGGAGAGGGTGATGGGAGAGATGTAGAGAGGTACAGAGGGAGAGGGTGATGGGAGAGTTGTAGAGAGGTACAGAGGGAGAGGGTGATGAGAGAGATGTAGAGAGGTGGAGAGGGAGAGGGTGATGGGAGAGTTGTAGAGAGGTACAGAGGGAGAGGGTGATGGGAGAGTTGTAGAGAGGTACAGAGGGAGAGGGTGATGGGAGAGATGTAGAGAGGTACAGAGGGAGAGGGTGATGGGAGAGATGTAGAGAGGTGGAGAGGGTGATGGGAGAGATGTAGAGAGGGTGATGGGAGAGTTGTAGAGAGGTACAGAGGGAGAGGGTGATGGGAGAGATGTAGAGAGGTACAGAGGGAGAGGGTGATGGGAGGGATGTAGAGAGGTGGAGAGGGTGATGGGAGAGATGTAGAGAGGGTGATGGGAGAGTTGTCGAGAGGTACACAGAGGGAGAGGGTGATGGGAGAGATGTAGAGAGGTACAGAGGGAGAGGGTGATGGGAGAGATGTAGAGAGGTACAGAGGGAGAGGGTGATGGGAGAGATGTAGAGAGGTACAGAGGGAGAGGGTGATGGGAGAGATGTAGAGAGGTGGAGAGGGAGAGGGTGATGGGAGAGATGTAGAGAGGGTGATTGGAGAGATGTAGAGAGGTGGAGAGGGAGAGGGTGATGGGAGAGATGTAGAGAGGTACAGAGGGAGAGGGTGATGGGAGAGATGTAGAGAGGTACAGAGGGAGAGGGTGATGGGAGAGATGTAGAGAGGTGGAGAGCGTGATGGGAGAGATGTAGAGAGGGTGATGGGAGAGTTGAGAGAGGTACAGAGGGAGAGGGTGATGGGAGAGTTGTAGAGAGGTACAGAGGGAGAGGGTGATGAGAGAGATGTAGAGAGGGTGATGGGAGAGATGTAGAGAGGGTGATGGGAGAGATGTAGAGAGGGTGATGGGAGAGATGTAGAGAGGGACAGAGGGAGAGGGTGATGGGAGAGATGTAGAGAGGTACAGAGGGAGAGGGTGATGGGAGAGATGAGAGGGTGATGGGAGAGACAGGGAGAGGGTGATGGGAGAGATGTAGAGAGGACAGAGGGAGAGGGTGATGGGAGAGATGTAGAGAGGTACAGAGGGAGAGGGTGATGGGAGAGATGTAGAGAGGGTGATGGGAGAGATGTAGAGAGGACAGAGGGAGAGGGTGATGGGAGAGATGTAGAGAGGTACAGAGGGAGAGGGTGATGGGAGAGATGTAGAGAGGTACAGAGGGAGAGGGTGATGGGAGAGATGTAGAGAGATGGAGAGGGAGAGGGTGATGGGAGAGATGTAGAGAGGTACAGAGGGAGAGGGTGATGGGAGAGATGTAGAGAGGTACAGAGGGAGAGGGTGATGGGAGAGATGTAGAGAGGGATGGGAGATGGAGAGGGTGATGGGAGAGATGTAGAGAGGTACAGAGGGAGAGGGTGATGGGAGAGATGTAGAGAGGTACAGAGGAGAGGGTGATGGGAGAGATGAGAGAGGTGAGAGGGTGATGGAGAGTTGTAGAGAGGTACAGAGGAGAGGGTGATGGGAGAGTTATAGAGAGGTACAGAGGGAGAGGGAGAGGGTGATGGGAGAGATGTAGAGAGGGTGATGGGAGAAATGGAGAGGGTGATGGGAGAGATGTAGAGAGGGACAGAGGGAGAGGGTGATGGGAGAGATGTAGAGGGTGATGGGAGAGATGTAGAGAGGTACAGAGGAGAGGGTGATGGGAGAGATGTAGAGAGGTACAGAGGGAGAGGGTGATGGGAGAGATGTAGAGAGGTGGAGAGAGGGGATGGGAGAGGTAGAGAGGTACAGAGGGAGAGGTGATGGGAGAGTTGTAGAGAGGTACAGAGGGAGAGGGTGATGAGAGAGATGTAGAGAGGTGGAAAGGCTGATGGGAGAGTTGTAGAGAGGTACAGAGGGAGAGGGTGATGGGAGAGTTGTAGAGAGGTACAGAGGGAGAGGGTGATGGGAGAGATGTGGAGAGGTACAGAGAGGGTGATGGGAGAGATGTGTACAGAGGGAGAGGGTGAGAGATGTAGAGAGGTACAGAGGAGGGATGATGGGAGAGATGTAGAGAGGTGGAGAGGGAGAGGGTGATGGGAGAGATGTAGAAAGGTACAGAGGGAGAGGGTGATGGGAGAGATGTAGAGAGGTACAGAGGGAGAGGGTGATGGGAGAGATGTAGAGAGGTGGAGAGGGTGATGGGAGAGATGTAGAGAGGGTGATGGGAGATGTAGAGAGGTACAGAGGGAGAGGGAGAGGGTGATGGGAGAGATGTAGAGAGGTACAGAGGGAGAGGGTGATGGGAGAGATGTAAAGAGGTACAGAGAGAGGGTGATGGGAGAGATGTAGAGAGGTAAAGAGGAGAGGGTGATGGGAGAGATGTAGAGAGGTGGAGAGGGTGATGGGAGAGATGTAGAGAGGGTGATGGGAGAGTTGTAGAGAGGTGACAGAGGGAGAGGGTGATGGGAGAGATGTAGAGAGAGAGAGGGAGAGGGTGATGGGAGAGATCTAAAGAGGTACAGAGGGGAGAGGGTGATGGGTGAGATGGGTAGAGAGGGAGGAGAGGGTGATGGGAGATGGGAGAGTAGAGGGTGAGAGGGTGATGGGAGAGATGTAGAGAGGTGACAGAGGGAGAGGGTGATGGGAGAGATGTAGAGAGGGACAGAGGGAGAGGGTGATGGGAGAGATGTAGAGAGGTACAGAGGGAGAGGGTGATGGGAGAGATGTGACAGAGAGAGGGTGATGGGAGAGATGTAGAGAGGGTGATGGGAGAGATGGACAGAGGGAGGGTGATGGGAGAGATGTAGAGAGGACAGAGGGAGAGGGTGATGGGAGAGATGTAGAGAGGTACAGAGGGAGAGGGTGATGGGAGAGAGAGGGAGAGGGTGATGGGAGAGATGTAGAGAGGGACAGAGGGAGAGGGTGATGGGAGAGATGTAGAGAGGTACAGAGGAGAGGGTGATGGGAGAGATGTACAGAGAGGGTGATGGGAGAGGAGAGGGTGATGGGAGAGATGTAGAGAGATGGAGAGGGGAGATGGGTGATGGGAGAGAGGGTGATGGGAGAGATGGTACAGAGGGAGAGGGTGATGGGAGAGATGTAGAGAGGTACAGAGGGAGAGGGTGATGGGAGAGATGGAGAGGGTGATGGGAGAGATGATGGGAGAGATGTAGAGAGGTACAGAGGGAGAGGGTGATGGGAGAGATGTAGAGAGGTACAGAGGGAGAGGGTGATGGGAGAGAGAGGTGGGGTGATGGGAGAGATGTAGAGAGGTGGAGAGGGTGATGGGAGAGTTGTAGAGAGGTACAGAGGGAGAGGGTGATGGGAGATGTTATGATGGGAGAGGTACAGAGGGGAGAGGGTGATGGGAGAGATGTAGAGAGGGTGATGGGAGAAATGTAGAGGAGAGGGTGATGGGAGAGATGTAGAGAGGGACAGAGGGAGAGGGTGATGGGAGAGATGTAGAGAGGGTGATGGGAGAGATGTAGAGAGGTACAGAGGGAGAGGGTGATGGGAGAGATGTAGAGAGGTACAGAGGAGAGGGTGATGGGAGAGATGTAGAGAGGTGGAGAGGGTGATGGGAGAGATTGAGGGTGAGAGGTACAGAGGGGAGAGGGTGATGGGAGAGTTGTAGAGAGGTACAGAGGGAGAGGGTGATGGGAGAGATGTAGAGAGGTGGAAAGGCTGATGGGAGAGTTGTAGAGAGGTACAGAGGGAGAGGGTGATGGGAGAGTTGTAGAGAGGTACAGAGGGAGAGGGTGATGAGAGATGAGATGAGGAGAGGGAGAGGGTGATTGGAGAGATGTAAAGAGGTACAGAGGAGAGGGTGATTGGTGAGATGTAGAGAGGTACAGAGGGAGGGATGATGGGAGAGATGTAGAGAGGTGGAGAGGGAGAGGGTGATGGGAGAGATGTAGAAAGGGACAGAGGGAGAGGGTGATGGGAGAGATGTAGAGAGGTACAGAGGGAGAGAGTGATGGGAGAGATGTAGAGAGGTACAGAGGGAGAGGGTGATGGGAGAGATGTAGAGAGGTGGAGAGGGTGATGGGAGAGATGTAGAGAGGGTGATGGGAGAGTTGTAGAGAGGTACAGAGGGAGAGGGTGATGGGAGAGATGTAGAGAGGTACAGAGGGAGAGGGTGATTGGAGAGATGTAAAGAGGTACAGAGGGAGAGGGTGATGGGAGAGATGTAGAGAGGTAAAGAGGGAGAGGGTGATGGGAGAGATGTAGAGAGGTGGAGAGGGTGATGGGAGAGATGTAGAGAGGGTGATGGGAGAGTTGTAGAGAGGTACAGAGGAGAGGGTGATGGGAGAGATGTAGAGAGGTACAGAGGGGAGAGGGTGATTGGGAGATCTAAAGAGGTACAGAGGAGAGGGTGATTGGTGAGATGTAGAGAGGTACAGAGGGAGGGGTGATGGGAGGAATGTAGAGAGGTGGAGAGGGAGAGGGTGATGGGAGAGATGTAGAGAGGTACAGAGGGAGAGGGTGATGGGAGAGATGTAGAGAGGGACAGAGGGAGAGGGTGATGGGAGAGATGTAGAGAGGGACAGAGGGAGAGGGTGATGGGAGAGATGTAGAGAGGTACAGAGGGGTGATGGGAGTGATGGGAGAGTTGTGGGAGAGGTACAGAGGGAGAGGGTGATGGGAGAGATGTAGAGGGAGAGGGTGATGGGGGATGTAGAGAGGTAGAGAGGGTGATGGGAGAGATGTAGAGAGGGACAGAGGGAGAGGGTGATGGGAGAGATGTGATGGGAGAGGTACAGAGGAGAGGGTGATGGGAGAGTTGTGTACAGAGAGAGGGTGATGGGAGAGATGTAGAGAGGGACAGAGGGAGAGGGTGATGGGAGAGATGTAGAGAGGTACAGAGGGAGAGGGTGATGGGAGAGATGTAGAGAGGTACAGAGGGAGAGGGTGATGGGAGAGATGTAGAGAGGAGGGAGAGGGTGAGAGGGTGATGGGAGAGATGTAGAGAGGGAGAGAGGGAGAGGGTGATGGGGAGAGAGGGTGATGGGAGACATGTAGAGAGGTACAGAGGGAGAGGGAGAGATGTACAGAGATGGGAGAGATGTAGGTGATTGGGTACAGATGGGAGAGGCTGATGGGAGATGAGAGAGGAGTGATGGGAGAGATGTGGGAGAGGGTGATGTAGAGGTACAGATGGGAGAGATGTAGGTGATGGGAGAGATGGAGAGAGAGAGGTACAGAGGGAGAGGGTGATGGGAGGAGGTACAGAGGAGAGGGTGATGGGAGAGACAGAGGTGGAGAGGAGAGGGTGATTGGAGAGATGTAGAGAGGTACAGAGGAGAGGGTGATTGGAGAGATGTAGAGAGGTACAGAGGGAGAGGGTGATGTGATTGGAGAGATGTAGGGAGGTGGAGAGGGTGATGGGAGAGATACAGAGGTACAGAGAGGGTGTGAGATGTGGTACAGAGGAGAGGGTGATGTGTAGAGAGAGAGGGTGATGAGAGAGATGAGGTGGAGGAGGGTGATTGGAGAGATGTAGAGAGGTACAGAGGAGAGAGGGTGATTGGAGAGATGTAGAGAGGTACAGAGAGGGTGATGGGAGAGATGTAGAGAGGGTGATTGGAGAGATGTAAAGAGGTGGAGAGGGAGAGGGTGATGGGAGAGATGTAGGTACAGAGGGAGAGGGTGATTTTTTAAATTTTTTATTTCACCTTTATTTAACCAGGTAGGAGTTGAGAACAAGTTCTCATTTGCAACTGCGACCTGGCCAAGAGTGTGAACAGACAACACAGAGTTACACATGGAGTAAAGGGAGAAAAAAATGGGCAGTCTATATACAATGTGTGCAAAAGGCATGAGGAGGAGGATGAATAATACAATTTTGCAGATTAACACTGGGGTGATAAAAGATCAGATGGGAGGTAGAGATATTGGTGTGCAAAAGAGCAGAAAAGTAAATAAATAAAAAAATAAAATAAAAAAAACAGTATAAAAACAGTATGGGGATGAGGTAGGTGAAAATGGGTGGGCTATTTACCAATAGACTATGTACAGCTGCATGATCGGTTAGCTGCTCGGATAGCTGATGTTTGAAGTTGGTGAGGGAGATGGGAGCAGTTCATTCCAGTCACAGGCAGAGAGTACTGGAGGAGGCGGCCAAATGAGGTGTTGGCTTTAGGATGATCAGTGAGATACACCTGCTACAGATGGGTGTTGCCAGTGACCAGTGAACTGAGGAGCTTTACCTAGCATGGATAGATGAGAGCCAGTGGGTGGCGACAGATGTAGCGAGGGAGAGTCGCAGTGGTGGGTGGTATAAGGGCTTTGGTGACAAAACGGATGCACTATGGATAGACTGCATCCAGTTTGCTGAGTAGAGTGTTGGAAGCCATTTTGTAGATGATGGGATCGAGGATCGGTAGGATAGTCAGTTTTACTAGGGGTACAGAGGCTTTGAGAATAGAAAGCCGACTCTTGATTTGATTTTCGATTGGAGATGTTTGATGTGAGTCTGGAAGGAGAGTTTGCAGTCTAGCCAGACACCTAGGTACATATAGATGTCCACATATTCAAGGTGATCCAGGGTGGTGATGAGCATGCGGGTGCAGGCAGCGTCGGTTGAAAAGCATGCATTTGGTTTTACTTGCGTTTAAGAGCAGTTGGAGGCCACGGAAGGAGTGCTGATGGGTTTGGAGTTAGATAGCACAGTGTCCAATGACGGGTACAGAATGGTGGGAGAGGGTGGATCAGGGGGAGCAAGAGCAACATCATTGATATATACAGAGAAAGAGTCGGCCCGAGAATTGAACCCTGTGGAGAGACTGCCAGAGGACCGGACAGCATGCCCTCCGATTTGACACACTGAACTCTGTCTGCAAAGTAATTGGTGAACCAGGCAAGGCAGTCATCCGAGAAACCGAGGCTACTGAGTCTGATGATAAGAATATGGTGATTGACAGAGTCGAAAGCCTTGGCGAGATGAAGACGGCTGCACAGTACTGTCTTTTATCGGCGGTTATGATATCGTTTGTAGCGTGGCTGAGGTGCACCCATGACCGGCTCGGAAACCAGATTGCACAGCGGAGAAGGTACGGTGGGATTCGAGATGGTCAGTGACCTGTTTGTTGAAAGGAAGACCTTAGATAGGCAGGGCAGGATGGATATAGGTCTATAGCAGTTTGGGTCCAGGGTGTCTCCCCCTTTGAAGAGGGGATGACTGCGGCAGCTTTCAATCCTTGGGGGATCTCAGATGATATGAAAGAGAGGTTGAACAGAGATAGGGGTGACAATGGCGGCAGATAGTTTCAGAAATAGAGGGTCCAGATTGTCAAGCCCAGCTGATTTGTACGGGTCTAGGTTTTGCAGCTCTTTCAGAACATCTGCTATCTGGATTTGGGTAAAGGAGAACCTGGAGAGGCTTGGGGAGCTGCGGGGGAGATGAGCTGTTGGTAGAGGTGGAGGGAGCCAGGGGATGGGAGAGATGTAGAGAGGTACAGAGGAGAGGGTGATGGGAGAGATGTAGAGAGGTACAGATGGGAGAGTGTGATGGAGTGACAGAGGAGAGGGTGATGGGAGAGATGTAGAGAGGTACAGAGGGAGAGGGTGATTGGGAAGATGTAAAGAGGTACAGAGGGAGAGGTGATGGGATGGGATGTAGAGATACAGAGGGAGAGGGTGATGGGAGAGTTGTAAGAGGTACAGAGGGTGATGGGAGAGATGTAGAGGTGGAGAGGGTGATGGAGAGATGTAGAGAGGGTGATGGGGGAGAGATGTACAGAGGGAGAGGGTGATGGGAGAGTTGTAGAGAGGTACAGAGGGAGAGGGTGATGAGAGAGATGTAGAGAGGTGGAGAGGCTGATGGGAGGTTGTAGAGAGGTACAGAGGAGAGAGATGTGAGAGGTACAGAGGAGAGAGGGTGATGGGAGAGATGTAGAGAGGTGGAGAGGCTGATGGGAGAGTTGTAGAGAGGTACAGAGGGAGAGGGTGATGGGAGAGATGTGTAGAGAGGTGACAGAGGAGAGGGGGGGTGAGAGAGATGGGAGGTGGAGAGGCTGATGGGAGAGTTGTGAGAGGTACAGAGGGAGAGGGTGATGGAGAGATGTAGAGAGGTACAGAGGGAGAGGGTGATGGGAGAGATGTAGAGAGGTGGAGGTGACAGAGGGAGAGGGTGATGGGAGAGATGTAGAGAGGTACAGAGGAGAGGGTGAGAGAGATGTAGAGAGGTGGAGAGGGTGATGGGAGAGTTGTAGAGAGGTACAGAGGGAGAGGGTGATGGGAGAGATGTAGAGAGGTACAGAGGGAGAGGGTGATGGGAGAGATGTAGAGAGTGTGGAGAGGTGATGGGAGAGAGAGGGTGAGAGGGTGATGGAGAGGTACAGAGGGAGAGGGTGATGGGAGAGATGAGAGGTACAGAGGGAGAGGGTGATGGGAGAGATGTAGAGGAGAGGGTGATGGGATAGATGTAGAGAGGTGAGAGGGAGAGGGTGATTGGAGAGATGTAGAGAGGTACAGAGGGAGAGGGTGATGGGAGAGATGTAGAGAGGTACAGAGGGAGAGGGTGATGGGAGAGATGTAGAGAGGGTGATTACAGAGGGAGAGGGTGATGGGAGAGATGTAGAGAGGTACAGAGGAGAGGGTGATTGGAGAGATGTGAGGTACAGAGGGAGAGGGTGATGGAGAGATGTAGAGGGTGATTGGAGAGATGTACAGGTGGAGAGGGAGAGGGTGATGGGAGAGATGTAGAGAGGTACAGAGGAGAGGGTGATTGGAGAGATGTAGAGAGGTACAGAGGGAGAGGGTGATTGGAGAGATGTAGAGAGGTACAGAGGGAGAGGGTGATGGGAGAGATGTAGAGAAGGTGATTGGAGAGATGTAGAGAGGTGGAGAGGGAGAGGGTGATGGGAGAGATGTAGAGAGGTACAGAGGGAGAGGGTGATGGGAGAGATGTAGAGAGGTACAGAGGGAGAGGGTGATGGGAGAGTTGTAGAGAGGTACAGAGGGAGAGGGTGATGGGAGAGATGTAGAGAGGTACAGAGGGAGAGGGTGTGGGAGAGATGAGAGAGATGAGAGAGAGGTGGAGAGGGAGAGGGTGATGGGAGAGTTGTCGAGAGGTACAGAGGGAGAGGGTGATGGGAGAGATGTAGAGAGGTACAGAGGGAGAGGGTGATGGGAGAGATGTATAGAGGGTGATTGGAGAGATGTAGAGAGGTGGATGGGAGAGGGTGATGGGAGAGTTGTCGAGAGGTTCAGAGGGAGAGGGTGATGGGAGAGATGTAGAGAGGTACAGAGGAGAGGTACAGAGATGGAGAGGGTGATGGAGAGATGTAGAGAGGTGGAGAGGGAGAGGGTGATGGGAGAGATGTAGAGAGGTGGAGATGGGAGAGGGTGATGGGAGAGATGTAGAGAGGTTCAGAGAGGAGAGGGTGATGGGAGAGATGTAGAGAGGTACAGAGGGAGAGGGTGATGGGAGAGATAGAGAGGGTGATTGGAGAGATGTAGAGAGGTGGAGAGGGAGAGGGTGATGGGAGAGTTGTAGAGAGGTACAGAGGGAGATGTATAGAGGGTGATGGGAGAGATGTAGAGAGGTGGAGAGGGAGAGGGTGATGGGAGAGATGTAGAGAGGTACAGGGAGAGGGTGATGGAGAGATGTAGAGAGGTACAGAGGGAGAGGGTGATGGGAGAGATGTAGAGAGGTGGAGAGCGTGATGGGAGAGATGTAGAGAGGGTGATGGGAGAGTTGTAGAGAGGTACAGAGGGAGAGGGTGATGGGAGAGATGTAGAGAGAGGTACAGAGGGAGAGGGTGATGGAGAGATGTAGAGAGGTACAGAGGGAGGGTGATGGGAGAGATGTAGAGAGGTGGAGAGGGTGATGGGAGAGATGTAGAGAGGGTGATGGGAGAGTTGTGTACAGAGGGGAGAGGGTGATGGGAGAGTTGTAGAGAGGTACAGAGGGAGAGGGTGATGAGAGAGATGTAGAGAGGTGGAGAGGCTGATGGGAGAGTTGTAGAGAGGTACAGAGGGAGAGGGTGATGGAGAGATGTAGAGAGGTACAGAGGGAGAGGGTGATGGGAGAGATGTAGAGAGGTGGAGAGGGTGATGGGAGAGATGTAGAGAGGGTGATGGGAGAGTTGTAGAGAGGTACAGAGGAGAGGGTGATGGGAGAGTTGTAGAGAGGTACAGAGGGAGAGGGTGATGAGAGAGATGTAGAGAGGTGGAGAGGCTGATGGGAGAGTTGTAGAGAGGTACAGAGGGAGAGGGTGATGGGAGAGATGTAGAGAGGTACAGAGGGAGAGGGTGATGGGAGAGATGTAGAGAGGTACAGAGGGAGAGGGTGATGGGAGAGATGTAGAGAGGTGGAGAGGGTGATGGGAGAGATGTACAGAGGGTGATGGGAGAGTTGTAGAGAGGGTGATTGGAGAGATGTAGAGAGGTGGAGAGGCTGATGGGAGAGTTGTAGAGAGGTACAGAGGGAGAGGGTGATGGGAGACATGTAGAGAGGTACAGAGGGAGAGGGTGATGGGAGAGATGTAGAGAGGTGGAGAGGGTGATGGGAGAGATGTAGAGAGGGTGATGGGAGAGTTGTCGAGAGGTACAGAGGGAGAGGGTGATGGGAGAGGTGTAGAGAGGTACAGAGGGAGAGGGTGATGGGAGAGATGTAGAGAGGTACAGAGGGAGAGGGTGATGGGAGAGATGTAGAGAGGTACAGAGGGAGAGGGTGATGGGAGAGATGTAGAGAGGTGGAGAGGGAGAGGGTGATTGGAGAGATGTAGAGAGGTACAGAGGGAGAGGGTGATTGGAGAGATGTAGAGAGGTACAGAGGGAGAGGGTGATGGGAGAGATGTAGAGAGGGTGATTGGAGAGATGTAGGGAGGTGGAGAGGGAGAGGGTGATGGGAGAGATGTAGAGAGGTACAGAGGGAGAGGGTGATGGGAGAGATGTAGAGAGGTACAGAGGGAGAGGGTGATGGGAGAGTTGTAGAGAGGGACAGAGGGAGAGGGTGATGAGAGAGATGTAGAGAGGTGGAGAGGGAGAGGGTGATTGGAGAGATGTAGAGAGGTACAGAGGGAGAGGGTGATTGGAGAGATGTAGAGAGGTACAGAGGGAGAGGGTGATGGGAGAGATGTAGAGAGGGTGATTGGAGAGATGTAAAGAGGTGGAGAGGGAGAGGGTGATGGGAGAGATGTAGAGAGGTACAGAGGGAGAGGGTGATTTTTTAAATTTTTTATTTCACCTTTATTTAACCAGGTAGGCTAGTTGAGAACAAGTTCTCATTTGCAACTGCGACCTGGCCAAGATAAAGCATAGCAGTGTGAACAGACAACACAGAGTTACACATGGAGTAAACAATTAACAAGTCAATAACACAGTAGAAAAAAAATGGGCAGTCTATATACAATGTGTGCAAAAGGCATGAGGAGGTAGGCGAATAATACAATTTTGCAGATTAACACTGGGGTGATAAAAGATCAGATGGTCATGTACAGGTAGAGATATTGGTGTGCAAAAGAGCAGAAAAGTAAATAAATAAAAAAATAAAATAAAAAAAACAGTATAAAAACAGTATGGGGATGAGGTAGGTGAAAATGGGTGGGCTATTTACCAATAGACTATGTACAGCTGCAGCGATCGGTTAGCTGCTCGGATAGCTGATGTTTGAAGTTGGTGAGGGAGATAAAAGTCTCCAACTTCAGCGATTTTTGCAGTTCATTCCAGTCACAGGCAGCAGAGTACTGGAACGAAAGGCGGCCAAATGAGGTGTTGGCTTTAGGGATGATCAGTGAGATACACCTGCTGGAGCGTGTGCTACGGATGGGTGTTGCCATCGTGACCAGTGAACTGAGATAAGGCGGAGCTTTACCTAGCATGGACTTGTAGATGACCTGGAGCCAGTGGGTCTGGCGACGAATATGTAGCGAGGGCCAGCCGACTAGAGCATACAAGTCGCAGTGGTGGGTGGTATAAGGTGCTTTGGTGACAAAACGGATGGCACTATGATAGACTGCATCCAGTTTGCTGAGTAGAGTGTTGGAAGCCATTTTGTAGATGACATCGCCGAAATCGAGGATCGGTAGGATAGTCAGTTTTACTAGGGTAAGCTTGGCGGCGTGAGTGAAGGAGGCTTTGTTGCGGAATAGAAAGCCGACTCTTGATTTGATTTTCGATTGGAGATGTTTGATGTGAGTCTGGAAGGAGAGTTTGCAGTCTAGCCAGACACCTAGGTACATATAGATGTCCACATATTCAAGGTCGGAACCATCCAGGGTGGTGATGCTAGTCGGGCATGCGGGTGCAGGCAGCGATCGGTTGAAAAGCATGCATTTGGTTTTACTTGCGTTTAAGAGCAGTTGGAGGCCACGGAAGGAGTGCTGTATGGCATTGAAGCTCGTTTGGAGGTTAGATAGCACAGTGTCCAATGACGGGCCGAAAGTATATAGAATGGTGTCGTCTGCGTAGAGGTGGATCAGGGAATCGCCCGCAGCAAGAGCAACATCATTGATATATACAGAGAAAAGAGTCGGCCCGAGAATTGAACCCTGTGGCACCCCCATAGAGACTGCCAGAGGACCGGACAGCATGCCCTCCGATTTGACACACTGAACTCTGTCTGCAAAGTAATTGGTGAACCAGGCAAGGCAGTCATCCGAGAAACCGAGGCTACTGAGTCTGCCGATAAGAATATGGTGATTGACAGAGTCGAAAGCCTTGGCGAGGTCGATGAAGACGGCTGCACAGTACTGTCTTTTATCGATAGCGGTTATGATATCGTTTAGTACCTTGAGCGTGGCTGAGGTGCACCCATGACCGGCTCGGAAACCAGATTGCACAGCGGAGAAGGTACGGTGGGATTCGAGATGGTCAGTGACCTGTTTGTTGACTTGGCTTTCGAAGACCTTAGATAGGCAGGGCAGGATGGATATAGGTCTATAGCAGTTTGGGTCCAGGGTGTCTCCCCCTTTGAAGAGGGGGATGACTGCGGCAGCTTTCCAATCCTTGGGGATCTCAGATGATATGAAAGAGAGGTTGAACAGGCTGGTAATAGGGGTTGCGACAATGGCGGCAGATAGTTTCAGAAATAGAGGGTCCAGATTGTCAAGCCCAGCTGATTTGTACGGGTCTAGGTTTTGCAGCTCTTTCAGAACATCTGCTATCTGGATTTGGGTAAAGGAGAACCTGGAGAGGCTTGGGCGAGGAGCTGCGGGGGGGCGGAGCTGTTGGCCGAGGTTGGAGTAGCCAGGCGGAAGGCATGGGAGAGATGTAGAGAGGTACAGAGGGAGAGGGTGATGGGAGAGATGTAGAGAGGTACAGAGGGAGAGTGTGATGGGAGAGAGGTACAGAGGGAGAGGGTGATGGGAGAGTTGTAGAGAGGTACAGAGGGAGATGGTGATGGGAAAGATGTAGAGAGGTACAGAGGGAGAGTGTGATGGGAGAGATGTAGAGAGGTACAGAGGGAGAGGGTGATGGGAGAGTTGTAGAGAGGTACAGAGGGAGAGGGTGATGGGAGAGATGTAGAGAGGTGGAGAGGTATGGGAGAGGGAGAGGGTGATGGGAGAGTTGTAGAGAGGTACAGAGGAGAGGGTGATGGGAGAGTTGTAGAGAGGTACAGAGGAGAGGGTGATGAGAGAGATGTAGAGAGGTGGAGAGGCTGATGGGAGAGTTGTAGAGAGGTACAGAGGGAGAGGGTGATGGGAGAGATGTAGAGAGGTACAGAGGGAGAGGGTGATGAGAGAGATGTAGAGAGGTGGAGAGGCTGATGGGAGAGTTGTAGAGAGGTACAGAGGGAGAGGGTGATGGGAGAGATGTAGAGAGGTGGAGAGGGTGATGGGAGAGATGTAGAGAGGTACAGAGGGAGAGGGTGATGAGAGAGATGTAGAGAGGTGGAGAGGCTGATGGGAGAGTTGTAGAGAGGTACAGAGGGAGAGGGTGATGGGAGAGATGTAGAGAGGTACAGAGGGAGAGGGTGATGGGAGAGATGTAGAGAGGTGGAGAGGGTGATGGGAGAGATGTAGAGGGTGATGGGAGAGATGTAGAGAGGTACAGAGGAGAGGGTGATGAGAGAGAGATGTAGAGAGGTGGAGAGGCTGATGGGAGAGTTGTAGAGAGGTACAGAGGGAGAGGGTGATGGGAGAGATGTAGAGAGGTACAGAGGAGAGGGTGATGGGAGAGATGTAGAGAGGTGGAGAGGGTGATGGGAGAGATGTAGAGAGGGTGATGAGAGAGATGTAGAGAGGTACAGAGGGAGAGGGTGATGGGAGAGATGTAGAGAGGTACAGAGGGAGAGGGTGATGGGAGAGAGAGAGGTACAGAGGGAGAGGGTGATGGGATAGAGAGAGGTGGAGAGGAGAGGGTGATTGGAGAGATGTAGAGAGGTACAGAGGAGAGGGTGATTGGAGAGATGTAGAGAGGTACAGAGGGAGAGGGTGATGAGGGTGATTGGAGAGATGTAGAGAGGTGGAGAGGAGAGGGTGATGGAGAGATGTAGAGAGGTACAGAGGAGAGGGTGATTGGAGAGATGTAGAGAGGTACAGAGGAGAGGGTGATGGGAGAGATGTAGAGAGGGTGATTGGAGAGATGTAGAGAGGTGGAGAGGGAGAGGGTGATGGGAGAGATGTAGAGGAGAGGGAGAGGGTGATTGGAGAGATGTAGAGAGGTACAGAGGGAGAGGGTGATTGGAGAGTGATGGGAGGTACAGAGGGAGATGATAGAGAAGGTGATTGGAGAGATGTAGAGAGGTGGAGAGGAGAGGGTGATGGGAGAGATGTAGAGAGGTACAGAGGGAGAGGGTGATGGGAGAGATGTAGAGAGGTACAGAGGGAGAGGGTGATGGGAGAGTTGTAGAGAGGTACAGAGGAGAGGGTGATTGGAGAGAGATGTAGAGAGGTACAGAGGGAGAGGGTGATGGGAGAGATGAGAGAGGGTGATTGGAGAGATGTAGAGAGGTGGAGAGGGAGAGGGTGATGGGAGAGTTGAGAGAGGTACAGAGGAGAGGGTGATGGGAAAGTTGTAGAGAGGTACAGAGGAGAGGGTGATGGGAGAGATGTAGAGGGTGATTGGAGAGATGTAGAGAGGTGGAGAGGGAGAGGGTGATGGGAGAGTTGTAGAGAGGTTCAGAGGGAGAGGGTGATGAGAGAGATGAGAGAGGTACAGAGGGAGAGGGTGAAGGAGAGATGTAGAGAGGGATTGGAGAGATGTAGAGAGGTGGAGAGGGAGAGGGTGATGAGAGAGAGAGAGGTGGAGAGGAGAGGGTGATGGGAGAGATGTAGAGAGGTTCAGAGGGAGAGGGTGATGGGAGAGATGTAGAGAGGTACAGAGGGAGAGGGTGATGGGAGAGATGTAGAGAGGGTGAGAGAGGTAGAGAGGTGGAGAGGAGAGGGTGATGGGAGAGATGTAGAGAGGTACAGAGGGAGAGGGTGATGGGAGAGATGTATAGAGGGTGATTGGAGAGACAGAGGAGAGAGGGTGATGGGAGAGTTGTAGAGAGGTTCAGAGGGAGAGGGTGATGGATGTAGAGGTACAGAGAGAGGGTGGGAGAGAGGGAGAGGGTGATTGGAGAGATGTAGAGAGGTGGAGAGGGAGAGGGTGATGGGAGAGATGTAGAGAGGTGGAGAGGGAGGGTGATGGGAGAGGGTGATGGGAGAGATGGGAGAGATGTAGAGAGGTACAGAGGGAGAGAGGGTGATGGGAGAGATTGGAGAGATGTAGAGAGGTACAGAGGGAGAGGGTGATGGGAGAGATGTAGAGAGGGTGATTGGAGAGATGTAGAGAGGTGGGAGGGAGAGGGTGATGGGAGAGATGAGAGGTACAGAGGGAGAGGGTGATGGGAGAGATGTAGAGAGGTACAGAGGGAGAGGGTGATGGGAGAGATGTAGAGAGGTGGAGAGAGAGGGTGATGGGAGAGATGTAGAGAGGTACAGAGGAGAGGGTGATGGGAGAGATGTACAGAGGGAGAGGGTGATGGGAGAGATGTAGAGAGGTGGAGGGAGAGGGTGATGGGAGAGATGTAGAGAGGTACAGAGGGAGAGGGTGATGGGAGAGATGTAGAGAGGTACAGAGGGAGAGGGTGATGGGAGAGATGTAGAGAGGTACAGAGGGAGAGGGTGATGGGAGAGATGTAGAGAAGTGCAGAGGGTGATGGGAGAGATGTAGAGAGGGTGATGGGAGAGTTGTAGAGAGGTACAGAGGGAGAGGGTGATGGGAGAGTTGTAGAGAGGTACAGAGGGAGAGGGTGATGAGAGAGATGTAGAGAGGTGGAGAGGCTGATGGGAGAGTTGTAGAGAGGTACAGAGGGAGAGGGTGATGGGAGAGTTGTAGAGAGGTACAGAGGGAGAGGGTGATGGGAGAGATGTAGAGAGGTACAGAGGGAGAGGGTGATGAGAGAGATGTAGAGAGGTGGAGAGGGTGATGGGAGAGTTGTAGAGAGGTACAGAGGGAGAGGGTGATGGGAGAGATGTAGAGAGGGTGATTGGAGAGATGTAGAGAGGTGGAGAGGGAGAGGGTGATGGGAGAGATGTAGAGAGGGTGATGGGAGAGTTGTCGAGAGGTACAGAGGGAGAGGGTGATGGGAGAGATGTAGAGAGGTACAGAGGGAGAGGGTGATGGGAGAGATGTAGAGAGGGTGATTGGAGAGATGTAGAGAGGTGGAGAGGGAGAGGGTGATGGGAGAGATGTAGAGAGGTACAGAGGGAGAGGGTGATTGGAGAGATGTAGAGAGGTACAGAGGGAGAGGGTGATGGGAGAGATGTAGAGAGGGTGATTGGAGAGATGTAGAGAGGTGGAGAGGGAGAGGGTGATGGGAGAGATGTAGAGAGGCACAGAGGGAGAGGGTGATGGGAGAGTTGTAGAGAGGTACAGAGGGAGAGGGTGATGGGAGAGTTGTAGAGAGGTACAGAGGGAGAGGGTGATTGGAGAGATGTAAAGAGGTACAGAGGGAGAGGGTGATTGGTGAGATGTAGAGAGGTGGAGAGGGTGATGGGAGAGATGTAGAGAGGGTGATGGGAGAGATGTAGAGAGGGTGATGGGAGAGTTGTAGAGAGGTACAGAGGGAGAGGGTGATGGGAGAGATGTAGAGAGGTACAGAGGGAGAGGGTGATGGGAGAGATGTAGAGAGGTACAGAGGGAGAGGGTGATTGGAGAGATGTAGAGAGGTACAGAGGGAGAGGGTGATGGGAGAGATGTAGAGAGGGTGATTGGAGAGATGTAGAGAGGTGGAGAGGGAGAGGGTGATGGGAGAGTTGTCGAGAGGTACAGAGGGAGAGGGTGATGGGAGAGTTGTAGAGAGGTACAGAGGGAGAGGGTGATGGGAGAGATGTGGAGAGGGTGATTGGACAGATGTAGAGAGGTGGAGAGGGAGAGGGTGATGGGAGAGTTGTCGAGAGGTACAGAGGGAGAGGGTGATGGGAGAGATGTAGAGAGGGTGATTGGAGAGATGTAGAGAGGTGGAGAGGGAGAGGGTGATGAGAGAGATGTAGAGAGGTGGAGAGGGAGAGGGTGATGGGAGAGGGTGATGGGATAGTTGTAGAGAGGTACAGAGGGAGAGGGTGATGGGAGAGATGTAGAGAGGGTGATTGGAGAGATGTAGAGAGGTGGAGAGGGAGAGGGTGATGGGAGAGTTGTCGAGAGGTACAGAGGGAGAGGGTGATGGGAGAGATGTAGAGAGGTGGAGAGGCTGATGGGAGAGATGTAGAGAGGTACAGAGGGAGAGGGTGATGGGAGAGATGTAGAGAGGTACAGAGGGAGAGGGTGATGGGAGAGATGTAGAGAGGTGGAGAGGGTGATGGGAGAGATGTAGAGAGGTACAGAGGGATGGGAGGGTGATGGGAGAGAGATGTAGAGAGGTGGAGAGGGAGGGTGATGGGAGGGTGAGAGGTACAGGGAGAGGGTGATGGGAGAGATGTAGAGAGGTACAGAGGGAGAGGGTGATGGGAGAGATGTAGAGAGGGTGATGGGAGAGATGTAGAGAGGTACAGAGGGAGAGGGTGATGAGAGAGATGTAGAGAGGTACAGAGGGAGAGGGTGATATGTAGAGAGGTACAGAGGGAGAGGGTGATGGGTGAGATGTAGAGAGGTACAGAGAGAGGAAATAGATATATTGCATTACATTCTGTACTACAACAAACAAGCCTAATGCATTGTGTTACGTGGAGATTTACTTTTACTTTATGGACTACTTTGTAGGGGGGAGAAAAGGGGAGAGAAGTGGAGACGGACAGAGAGAGAGCGAGAGAGAGCCTGTGTGAAGAGATAGAAAGCAGGGAAGGAGGGATGATGGAGAGAGAGAGGCCATGGAGTGATGGAAACAAATTGAATGAGTTATTGCCGAGAACATGCTGAGTGATGGTATCAAAAGATTCTACAGCTGCACCATCGAGAGCCTCGTGACCGGTTGCATCACCGCCTAGTATGGAAACGTTCGGCTACAGAGGGTAGTGCGTACGACCCAGTACATCCCTGGGGCCAAGCTTCCTGCCATTCAGGACCTCTCTACTAGGTGGTGTCAGAGGAAGGCCCCCCCAAAAATTGTCAAAGACCCCAGCCACCTTAGTCATAATCTGCTCTCTCTGCTACCGCACGGCAAGCGGTACCGGAGCTTCAAGTCTAGGTCCAAAAGGCTCCTTAACAGCTTCTACTCCCCAGCTGTAAGACTGTTGAACAGCTAATCAGATTGGGAAAGGTTGGGAGATTAGAGCGGCAGTGTATCGTAGTGTAGGTGGTTGGATAAAATGCATTACGGTGAGAAGTGACCTCAACTGGCTAAGACCTGAATATTCACGTTAGCGCCCATAACTAATGCCTTTACAAGTATTGTCCTGGACACACGACAGATTGAGTTTCATATTGTTGTTTTGTATTTCCCAGGGCGAAGTTGGTTTACTTGGACCCAGAGGCATGGAGGGATACGCTGGGCCTGACGGTCCTCCAGGACTGGTTGGGTTACCAGGATTTCCAGGGAAGACTGGGCGACAGGTAGCTACACACTCATCAGGCACAATTATTCCCCGTGCCTGCAGACACTCACACACACACACACACACGCACGCACGCACGCACGCACGCACGCACGCACGCACGCACGCACGCACGCACACACACACACACACACACACACACACACAGACACACACACACACACACACACACACACACAGAATGGGGCCCTATAATCTGTCCATAAACAAACTCTTGCCCTGTCTGTGCTCTACAGTAGGTCACAGTAAGAGTCAGGGGATTATTACATTGTGTAAGCAAACTTTAAGAGAGCCATTCTCTCAGCATCGTTAAATGTCTGTGGCTGACAGTCTGACCCGCTCTCTGAATCAGAATCAAGTTTACGATCCAGTGACCCCTTTCTTATTTAGTTTTACCGCGTCTCCTCGTTCATAACCTCACTCATCTATTTCTCTTGCAACATTACACGCAATCACAACACTAGCTAGCATCACAGTACATCTCCAACAATGTCCAAACTGAAGAATGGGCTGAATGAAGTTATGAGATTATCCCATTATTAAAGGAAAAATACACTCAAAAACTATATTATGGTATTTTTTTCATTAGTCCATGTCAGCAATCAAGTTTTCAAGATATTGGATTTTCAAGAAGCAAAGTGTCACTTGCCACATCACATGATGCAAAACGAATACTTCTTGAAAATCCTAAATCTTGAAAATTTGACTGCTGACATCTTGGGAACTGTGGACTAATGAAGAAAAAAAGTCCTTTAAGTAGATTAAGTCAACAACACATTATTAAGGTGATTGTGGCTAGACTGCGACCAGGACGGAAAGACTCCTGTAATCCAGTAAATCAACATATCACAGGAGAAATGGAGCTTTAGAAGACTGAAATATGGCTGCCCCTCCTTTTCCCTTCTCCCTCTCCTTCTGGGCCCGTATTCTTATACTGATCTAGCATCAGGTCCACCCTGTACAGCAATTATAATCTAAAAGGAGAAACTGATCCTAGTTCAGCACTCCTGCACACTGGGAGGCTTACGGAATACGGATCCTGCTCCCACTAGCTGTGTTTAAAGTACTGAAGGATATTCATCAGGAAATGACTGGTCATTAAATGGCTTATTTGATTTGATTGGGTTTCTGTGGTCAGAGATCAATGGGATTCTTGATACTAAAGTCTGCAGCCCCGGCAGCCCTGAGTATGTGGGTATTTCATGCATGGATGACCTTTAGTCTTCCCCTGCTACCCAGGCAGCCAGACCGACAGTGGATGACCTTTAGTCTTCCCCTGCTACCCAGGCAGCCAGACCGACAGTGGATGACAGTACCCAGGCAGCCAGACCGACAGTGGATGACCTTTAGTCTTCCCCTGCTACCCAGGCAGCCAGACCGACAGTGGATGACCTTTAGTCTTCCCCTGCTACCCAGGCAGCCAGACCGACAGTGGATGTCCTTTAGTCTTCCCCTGCTACCCAGGAAGCCAGACCGACAGTGGATGACCTTTAGTCTTCCCCTGCTACCCAGGCAGCCAGACCGACAGTGGATGTCCTTTAGTCTTCCCCTGCTACCCAGGCAGCCAGACCGACAGTGGATGACCTTTAGTCTTCCCCTGCTACCCAGGCAGCCAGACCGACAGTGGATGACCTTTAGTCTTCCTCTGCTACCCAGGCAGCCAGACCGACAGTGGATGACCTTTAGTCTTCCCCTGCTACCCAGGCATCCAGACCGACAGTGGATGTCCTTTAGTCTTCCTCTGCTACCCAGGCAGCCAGACCGACAGTGGATGACCTTTAGTCTTCCTCTGCTACCCAGGCAGCCAGACCGACAGTGGATGACCTTTAGTCTTCCTCTGCTACCCAGGCAGCCAGACCGACAGTGGATGACCTTTAGGCTTCCCCTGCTACCCAGGCAGCCAGACCGACAGTGGATGACCTTTAGTCTTCCCCTGCTACCCAGGCAGCCAGACCGACAGTGGATGACCTTTAGTCTTCCCCTGCTACCCAGGCAGCCAGACCGACAGTGGATGTCCTTTAGTCTTCCCCTGCTACCCAGGCAGCCAGACCGACAGTGGATGTCCTTTAGTCTTCCCCTGCTACCCAGGCAGCCAGACCGACAGTGGATGACCTTTAGTCTTCCTCTGCTACCCAGGCAGCCAGACCGACAGTGGATGTCCTTTAGTCTTCCCCTGCTACCCAGGCAGCCAGACCGACAGTGGATGTCCTTTAGTCTTCCCCTGCTACCCAGGCAGCCAGACCGACAGTGGATGTCCTTTAGTCTTCCCCTGCTACCCAGGCAGCCAGACCGACAGTGGATGTCCTTTAGTCTTCCCCTGCTACCCAGGCAGCCAGACCGACAGTGGATGACCTTTAGTCTTCCCCTGCTACCCAGGCAGTCAGACCGACAGTGGATGACCTTTAGTCTTCCCCTGCTACCCAGGCAGCCAGACCGACAGTGGATGACCTTTAGTCTTCCTCTGCTACCCAGGCAGCCAGACCGACAGTGGATGACCTTTAGTCTTCCCCTGCTACCCAGGCAGCCAGACCGACAGTGGATGTCCTTTAGTCTTCCCCTGCTACCCAGGCAGCCAGACCGACAGTGGATGACCTTTAGTCTTCCTCTGCTACCCAGGCAGCCAGACCGACAGTGGATGACCTTTAGTCTTCCTCTGCTACCCATGCAGCCAGACCGACAGTGGATGACCTTTAGTCTTCCTCTGCTACCCAGGCAGCCAGACCGACAGTGGATGACCTTCAGTATTAGCCAGAGGCGGTTAGGGAGGGAGTTCTTTACGGTGAAAACACATAGACTCTCTCTAACACAGGGAGGGATATCCCAGCAGGAAACAACCAGGGTGATTTTACACACATACTGTAACTACATTACCTCCCAAGGGAAAACAATACAGTCAGAACTACTGCTTCAGCTACCCTAGAGGAGCCGACCTATCGGAATGTTTTACATTACACTCTGTCCTCCTCCTCTTCCTCCTCTTTCTCCTCCACTACTTGTTCAACTCTTCATCATTATCATCACCATTTTCTTCTTCATCCTCACCCTCTTCTGTCTTCCCTTTTCCTCCCATTTCTCTTCCTCTCCCTCCATGTCCCTTTTCTGAATTGGTTGAATGGCGTAACCACTGAATGGTACATGCCTGGCAGTAACTGTTTCTTTCTCTCTGTGGGTCTAACCTGTGTCAGACAGAGTCAGGGGAATGCTAGTCATTAGTGAAAATATGTAGGAGACAGAGGATCATAGACCAGCCTCTGTGTCCCCCTGATCTGACCACCAACCCCAAATCTAGTAGTATCTTACTGACCAAACAGTCTGACCACTAGCTGTCTATCACTCTGTCTCTCTCTATCTCCTTCTGTCTCTCCTCTCTGCCTCTGTCTCTCTCTATCTCCTTCTCTCTCTCCTCTCTGCCTCTGTCTCTCTCTATCTCCTTCTGTCTCTGCCTCTCTGTCTCCTTCTGTCTCTGCCTCTCTATCTCCTTCTGTCTCTGTCTCCTTCTGTCTCTGCCTCTGTCTCTCTCTATCTCCTTCTGTCTCTGCCTCTCTGTCTCTCTCTGTCTCCTTCTGTCTCTCCTCTCTGTCTCTGTCTCTCTCTATCTCCTTCTGTCTCTCCTCTCTGTCTCTATCTCTCTCTATCTCCTTCTGTCTCTCTCTCTCTATCTCCTTCTGTCTCTCTCTCTATCTCCTTCTGTCTTTCTCTATCTCCTTCTGTCTCTCACACTTCTCTGTCTCCTTCTGTCTCTGCCTCTGTCTCTCTCTGTCTCCTTCTGTCTCTGCCTCTCTGTCTCTCTCTGTCTCCTTCTGTCTCTCCTCTCTGCCTCTCTGTCCCTCTCTATCTCCTTCTGTTTCTCTCTCCCCTCTGCCTCTCTCTATCTTCTTCTGTCTCTCTCTGTCTCCTTCTGTCTCTCCCCTCTGCCTCTCTCTGTCTCCTTCTGTCTCTTCTCTCTGTCTCTCTCTGTCTCCTTCTGTCTCTTCTCTCTGTCTCTCTCTGTCTCCTTCTGTCTCTCCTCTCTTCCTCTTTCTCTCCTGGTCTCTCCCTAATTAATTCCACTGGGTGCAAGTAGTACACTAGATGCACTTTTGCCACTCAATCCTCTTAGCCAGAGTAGTAAAGCTAAAGGGGTTTATTTATTATATTTGGGTAGCCTTTTACACTCGTGCTTCTATACTGGTTGAAAATGGCAGTTTTGGGCACTAATAAGCGCATAAATTGAAACGTAATGACTGTACGGTAACATTATATACATGACGTCAGAGCCCTGGCTCTGCACTTCACGGCGCTGTATGGGTTTTAACTGATTGCCGTTCTGGTAATTGGGCAACTTTTGCAAATATTTTGTTGTCTGAGTGAGGGAAAAGCTGTAAATTAAGATGACTCAATGCATTTTGAAAGATGAGACATTGAGGATTGTAATAAATACCACTTTGATGTCATACAAGCAAACCAAAACATCTATACGGACCTAATGTGCACTTCACATTTCCAAATGATATACAGTGTCAATGTTTATGATCACTATATTTGATGTACAGTTACACGATGACATGGCGTTATACCCTGGGTTGTCCTGAACAATATGAGCCTATGTTTGTTTATTGTGAAGAAAGGTTGCTGCGGTACACACACCTGAATCCACTCACGATGACATGGCGTTATACCCTGGGTTGTCCTGGACAGTGTGAGCCTATGTTTGGTTATTGTGAAGAAAGGTTGCTGCGGTACACACACCTGAATCCACTCACGATGACATCGCGTTATACCCTGGGTTGTCCTGAACAGTGTGAGCCTATGTTTGTTTATTGTGAAGAAAGGTTGCTGCGGTAAACACACCTGAATCCACTCACGATGACATGGCGTTATACCCTGGGTTGTCCTGGACAGTGTGAGCCTATGTTTGTTTATTGTGAAGAAAGGTTGCTGCGGTAAACACACCTGAATCCACTCACGATGACATGGCGTTATACCCTGGGTTGTCCTGGACAGTGTGAGCCTATGTTTATTTATTGTGAAGAAAGGTTGCTGCGGTACACACACCTGAATCCACTCACGATGACATGGCGTTATACCCTGGGTTGTCCTGAACAGTGTGAGCCTATGTTTGTTTATTGTGAAGAAAGGTTGCTGCGGTACACACACCTGAATCCACTCACGATGACATGGCGTTATACCCTGGGTTGTCCTGAACAATATGAGCCTATGTTTGTTTATTGTGAAGAAAGGTTGCTGCGGTACACACACCTGAATCCACTCACGATGACATGGCGTTATACCCTGGGTTGTCCTGGACAGTGTGAGCCTATGTTTGTTAGTTGTGAAGAAAGGTTGCTGCGGTACACACACCTGAATCCACTCACGATGACATGGCGTTATACCCTGGGTTGTCCTGGACAATATGAGCCTATGTTTGTTTATTGTGAAGAAAGGTTGCTGCGGTAAACACACCTGAATCCACTCACGATGACATGGCGTTATACCCTGGGTTGTCCTGGACAGTGTGAGCCTATGTTTGTTTATTGTGAAGAAAGGTTGCTGCGGTAAACACACCTGAATCCACTCACGATGACATGGCGTTATACCCTGGGTTGTCCTGGACAGTGTGAGCCTATGTTTGTTTATTGTGAAGAAAGGTTGCTGCGGTACACACACCTGAATCCACTCACGATGACATGGCGTTATACCCTGGGTTGTCCTGGACAGTGTGAGCCTATGTTTGTTAGTTGTGAAGAAAGGTTGCTGCGGTACACACACCTGAATCCACTCACGATGACATGGCGTTATACCCTGGGTTGTCCTGGACAGTGTGAGCCTATGTTTGTTAGTTGTGAAGAAAGGTTGCTGCGGTACACACACCTGAATCCACTCACGATGACATGGCGTTATACCCTGGGTTGTCCTGGACAGTGTGAGCCTATGTTTGTTAGTTGTGAAGAAAGGTTGCTGCGGTACACACACCTGAATCCACTCACGATGACATGGCGTTATACCCTGGGTTGTCCTGGACAGTGTGAGCCTATGTTTGTTTATTGTGAAGAAAGGTTGCTGCGGTACACACACCTGAATCCACTCACGATGACATGGCGTTATACCCTGGGTTGTCCTGAACAATATGAGCCTATGTTTGTTTATTGTGAAGAAAGGTTGCTGCGGTACACACACCTGAATCCACTCACGATGACATCGCGTTATACCCTGGGTTGTCCTGAACAGTGTGAGCCTATGTTTGTTTATTGTGAAGAAAGGTTGCTGCGGTACACACACCTGAATCCACTCACGATGACATCGCGTTATACCCTGGGTTGTCCTGAACAGTGTGAGCCTATGTTTGTTAGTTGTGAAGAAAGGTTGCTGCGGTACACACACCTGAATCCACTCACGATGACATGGCGTTATACCCTGGGTTGTCCTGAACAATATGAGCCTATGTTTGTTTATTGTGAAGAAAGGTTGCTGCGGTAAACACACCTGAATCCACTCACGATGACATGGCGTTATACCCTGGGTTGTCCTGGACAGTGTGAGCCTATGTTTGTTTATTGTGAAGAAAGGTTGCTGCGGTAAACACACCTGAATCCACTCACGATGACATGGCGTTATACCCTGGGTTGTCCTGGACAGTGTGAGCCTATGTTTGTTAGTTGTGAAGAAAGGTTGCTGCGGTACACACACCTGAATCCACTCACGATGACATGGCGTTATACCCTGGGTTGTCCTGGACAGTGTGAGCCTATGTTTGTTAGTTGTGAAGAAAGGTTGCTGCGGTACACACACCTGAATCCACTCACGATGACATGGCGTTATACCCTGGGTTGTCCTGAACAATATGAGCCTATGTTTGTTTATTGTGAAGAAAGGTTGCTGCGGTACACACACCTGAATCCACTCACGATGACATGGCGTTATACCCTGGGTTGTCCTGGACAGTGTGAGCCTATGTTTGTTAGTTGTGAAGAATGGTTGCTGCGGTACACACACCTGAATCCACTCACGATGACATGGCGTTATACCCTGGGTTGTCCTGGACAGTGTGAGCCTATGTTTGTTTATTGTGAAGAAAGGTTGCTGCGGTACACACACCTGAATCCACTCACGATGACATGGCGTTATACCCTGGGTTGTCCTGGACAGTGTGAGCCTATGTTTGTTTATTGTGAAGAAAGGTTGCTGCGGTACACACACCTGAATCCACTCATGACTCCTTTCTAATGCGCTCCAGAAATAACATGTTTGTCTAAAATGCCTCGTGAAAGCCTAACACTGTAAGATCCTATTTTAGAACTTAGCTAGTCATGTTGGCAATAGAACAAGCTTTCAAATGATGCCCACCTTACTCAGATTGAGATTTATAATGGACCATTTTTGGATTGCATAAACAAACAGTAATTGTGTGATGGCAGGGATTCAGAGTTGTGTTCCAAATGAAACAATTACAAGTGTACTCTAGTTCCTCAACAGCACAGCTAGGAGAGCTCAAAAAGCACCTTATAGTTGAACACTCTTCTTTGAGTCATAAAAGTGCATTTAAATTGCTTAGGAACTGTGCACATTCTGGAGAGTAGTGTGAACACTTGGAGACTCCAGTTAGTCCTCTCACTCAATTCCTTGCTATTTCTTTGTCTTATTTTACACCTACGCCACATTTTCCAGTAATAGTTTTATCATGTTACTGAATGTATCCAGAGTATTTTCACATTTCGCTATCAACAAATGCTGCAAGAAGTACATTGAAAATGCACATAAAATCAACAGTGTAATGTTTAGATGTTTGGATATTCAGTCTTGTTTCATGTGAACTGTTGTGTCCTCACCTTTGGTCTAATCATTTTCCCTTTATCTCCAAACTGTTCCCTTTCAATTGCTACCATGGTTATGCATATGCTTTTCATATTTCTTCTGTAAGAAATGTAAATGTCATTGGACACTGTGCTATCTAACCTCCAAACGAGCTTCAATGCCATACAGCACTCCTTCCGTGGCCTCCAACTGCTCTTAAACGCGAGTAAAACCAAATGCATGCTTTTCAACCGATCGCTGCCTGCACCCGCATGCCCGACTAGCATCACCACCCTGGATGGTTCCGACCTTGAATATGTGGACATCTATAAGTACCTAGGTGTCTGGCTAGACTGCAAACTCTCCTTCCAGACTCACATCAAACATCTCCAATCGAAAATCAAATCAAGAGTCGGCTTTCTATTCCGCAACAAAGCCTCCTTCACTCACGCCGCCAAGCTTACCCTAGTAAAACTGACTATCCTACCGATCCTCGATTTCGGCGATGTCATCTACAAAATGGCTTCCAACACTCTACTCAGCAAACTGGATGCAGTCTATCATAGTGCCATCCGTTTTGTCACCAAAGCACCTTATACCACCCACCACTGCGACTTGTATGCTCTAGTCGGCTGGCCCTCACTACATATTCGTCGCCAGACCCACTGGCTCCAGGTCATCTACAAGTCCATGCTAGGTAAAGCTCCGCCTTATCTCAGTTCACTGGTCACGATGGCAACACCCATCCGTAGCACACGCTCCAGCAGGTGTATCTCACTGATCATCCCTAAAGCCAACACCTCATTTGGCCGCCTCTCGTTCCAGTACTCTGCTGCCTGTGACTGGAATGAACTGCAAAAATCGCTGAAGTTGGAGACTTTTATCTCCCTCACCAACTTCAAACATCAGCTATCCGAGCAGCTAACCGATCGCTGCAGCTGTACATAGTCTATTGATAAATAGCCCACCCATTTTCACCTACCTCATCCCCATACTGTTTTTATACTGTTTTTTATTTTATTTATTTATTTACCTTTCTGCTCTTTTGCACACCAATATCTCTACCTGTACATGACCATCTGATCATTTATCACCCCAGTGTTAATCTGCAAAATTGTATTATTCGCCTACCTCATGCCTTTTGCACACATTGTATATAGACTGCCCATTTTTTTTTCTACTGTGTTATTGACTTGTTAATTGCTTACTCCATGTGTAACTCTGTGTTGTCTGTTCACACTGCTATGCTTTATCTTGGCCAGGTCGCAGTTGCAAATGAGAACTTGTTCTCAACTAGCCTACCTGGTTAAATAAAGGTGAAAAAAAAAATAAAAAAAAAAAAAAAAAAAAATGTAGCCCCATCCATATAGGCCAATTCCCTTCGATGTAAAGGGTTAACATGTCTGTCAAAAAGACGTGTTAAGGTTGAGAAAGAACAGAGTTGTTCTCAGAACCGAGACCTTACTGTGATCAGGTTGATGGGACATTATTGCCCATGTGTCTCACTTGAGTGGGTCGTGTGTGAATGAGTGCAGATGGGCGTGTGTGTCATGTATTTCCAGGCCAGAATTAAATCTCCCACTGATTTAATGACTGAGACCACTACAGTACCTCTCCTTATGCAAGACCTCTCTCCAGCCCCGGGCATTGAGGTTCTACCAACAAACCTAGAGCTCTGTAATTCCAAACCACTTGCTGATTATTTTTTGTCCCGGCGGTGACATGAGTTATCCTTGCGCCTCACGGCCGGCGAGGCGGGACAGTGACAGACGCTGCTGTACTTACGGCCAGCGGGCCGGCGACGGCTACTTCCATCTGTTATTTTAATATGACTGACTCCCCTCTCCTCCACCTGGGCTGCCGCTGGCCCACTGATGGAACAGGAAATTATTGTGATCGCCGGCGGCTCTGCGCACTGTAACAGTTCAACAACAGTCAGTCATTTGTATTGACGTTTTATAAGCAAATGTCTGACTGTTAAGTATTTGACTTTTCAAAGGCCTAGGCCATGAATCAGTGCTGATTGAATGTCACTGTCACTTGACAACATACCATTTGATTAGCAGTGTTTTTCATGCTTACCAACAATGATTTAGTGTGCCCATGTTGACTGTCTGTGCTATCTTTTGTCAGGGCCAGCGTGGCACCGTGGGGCAGGAGGGGTCGGCAGGACTACCTGGTCCCAGAGGGGAACTTGGTCTGCCTGGGTTGGTCGGAGAGAGGGGGCCTGCTGGAGAGAAGGTAATCTACTTAGCCTACACCCAGTACCTTCTTCACCCCACACCCTATGACCCACAGGTTATTCACAGCATCATATATTCACCATTAACTTTACAGTACCACCCTAGCCTGGTCCCAGATCTGTACTATATAGCCAACTACTATAGTGTTGAGCATGACAATGACCAGTGGAGTTGGCAGGACACCACAAACAGATCTGGGACCAGACCAGTCCCACCTTCTACCCTGTGACCTATGACCCCTATGTATTGTTTCCAGGGGGAGTCTGGCTTGGCAGGAGAAAGGGGGACCCCAGGAATCAAAGGCATGGAGGGCTCATCCGGAGACCAAGGCAGGATAGGAGACCCAGGACTCAAAGGACAACCAGTGAGTGTCCAGCGTCCATCTAGCCATTGTAGAATATCACCAATGCTCCGCTAACTGGTCACAGATTATTCACAGCATCATATATTTGCCATAAACAGCTCAGAAAAGGTTTAAGCAAAACCATAAAAAAATGAATATTTAGATCAACCAAAAAAAACGTTTTTCTCAATTAAAAAAGAAAATGACATTTATTGAAAGCAAATATATGATTCAATGCCACCTTTAATATTTCTTATATATTATATTTGACTTCAAATTATATTTCAATTTGCTACCTATTTCTTTCAATACTCAAACTACTTTCCCCCTTTGGCTGAACCTTAACAACACTGTCATCTCAGATTTTCTAAATATGCTTTTGAACCATAGCTAAAACAAGCATTTGTGTAAGAGTATTGATAGCTAGCATAGCATTAAGCCTAGCATTCAGCATGCAACATTTTCACAAAAACAAGAAAAGCATTCAAATAAAATCATTTACCTTTGAAGAACTTCAGATGTTTCAATGAGGAGACTCTCAGTTAGATAGCAAATGTTCAGTTTTTCCAAAAAGATTATTTGTGTTGACAAATCGCTCCGTTTTGTTCATCACGTTTGGGTAAGAAAAAACTAATCGACAGAAACATGGCAAACGTTGTTTAGAATCAATCCTCAAGGTGTTTTTCACATATCTATCGATGATAAATCATTCGTGGCAGTTGACTTTCTCCTCTGAAGAAAATGGAACGCGCATGGAGCTGGAGATTACGCAATAATTTTGACGGAGGACACCGGGCGGACACCTGGTAAATGTAGTCTCTTATGGTCAATCTTCCAATGATATGCCTACAAATACGTCACAATGCTGCAGACACCTTGGGGAAACGACAGAAAGTGCAGGCTCATTCCTGGCGCATTCACAGCCATATAAGGAGACATTGGAACACAGGGCATTCAAAATCTGGACCATTTCCTGTATGAAATTTCATCTTGGTTTCGCCTGTAGCATTAGTTCTGGGGCACTCACAGATAATATCTTTGCAGTTTTGGAAATGTCAGAGTTTTTTCTTTCCAAAGTTGTCAATTACATGCATAGTCGAGCATCTTTTCGTGACAAAATATCTTGTTTAAAACGGGAACGTTTTTTATCCCAAAATTAAAAGAGCGCCCCCTATCTCGAAGAAGTTAAATAACAAATACAAAGTAATATTTCATGTAAATACAGCCCATTTTTTCATCTTGTCCCAAGTTTACTTTTGACTTTGGAATTACCTATTGAAATTGATTCAATTGGGTTACAAGCAATTGAACTAATTCCCTAGAAATTAAACAAGTTTGTTCAGTAACTTTAAATAATGTTTTCAAATGTATTCTTTACAGAAGACCTTCACATTTAGTAACCACAATATCATAACCAAGCAATGGCTACCTTAACACATAAAGCTGTTTAATATAACATGCAGTTGTGCAAGTATCATTACAGATGCTGGCCGTGTACTAGTTTAAAATTGGATTACAAGTACAATAGGCCACAATAACTGTAATGACATTCACTCTCACGGGTGGCCAAAAAGAACACAGTGAAAGTCACGCCCCCAATTAGCCACACCTCCAAATATTCTGATAGGCTGCCACAGCTACATTGCTCCCACCGCTATGTGCACGAGGTGTTGAAAGCAATTTAGAAACTTTCATTCAATTCAAGAAATCACATTGATCTGATGAATTTGTGATTATCTGTGCAAACACAGGCCGTCTTCTGCCACTGCTGAGGACAGATAGATAGACAGGCAGGCAGGCAGGCAGACAGACAGACAGACATGGGACAGGGAGTGGGGAGGTGCTCAGACAGTGCTACTGTCTCCAGACTGACCGATAAGGGACCCACCATTCTTATGTCCTAGTTTCGGTGTCTGCGGGTTCCTTGGAGTTAGACAAGATAATGGATGAGAGGGCAACCAGAGAGCAAACCAGAGACCAAACCCCTGTCTGGAATACATAACAAGGAGGGAGAATATGGAACAGAAACTAGGTTAAATAGTTTCATAACATAGCCTACTAACTTCACACTCTTTCTTTTGGAGGCAACAACCACAAATCAGAGCGATTTGTGGTTAAGTTATTGTCTTGTGGTTGAGTTGTGTCATAGTGTCTTATTGTCTTGTGGTTGAGTTGTGTCATAGTGTCTTATTGTCTTGTGGTTGAGTTGTGTCATCGTGTCTTATTGTCTTGTGGTTGAGTTGTGTCATAGTGTCTTATTGTCTTGTGATTGAGTTGTGTCAGAGTGTCTTATTGTCTTGTGATTGAGTTGTAGCAGAGTGTCTTATTGTCTTGTGGTTGAGTTGTGTCAGAGTGTCTTATTGTCTTGTGATTGAGTTGTGTAATTATGTCTTGTGATTGAGTTGTATCAGAGTGTCTTATTGTCTTGTGATTGAGTTGTATCAGAGTGTCATTTTGTCCTGTGATTGAGTTGTATCAGAGTGTCATTTTGTCTTGTGATTGAGTTGTATCGGAGTGTCATTTTATCTTGTGATTGAGTTGTATCGGAGTGTCATTTTGTCTTGTGATTGAGTTGTATCGGAGTGTCATTTTATCTTGTGATTGAGTTGTATCGGAGTGTCATTTTGTCTTGTGATTGAGTTGTATCGGAGTGTTATTTTGTCTTGTGATTGAGTTGTATCGGAGTGTCATTTTGTCTTGTGATTGAGTTGTATCGGAGTGTCATTTTGTCTTGTGATTGAGTTGTATCGGAGTGCCATTTTATCTTGTGATTGAGTTGTGGGTTTCATTTGTGTTCCAGTTGTACCAGAGTGTGTTTGTTTCTCTGGCCTACAGGGGGAGCCGGGAGACCTGGGGATGATTGGCTTCTCTGGTTTTCCAGGACCTAAGGTGAGTCAGAGGCTCTGAGAGATCACCACAGACATTCACCATCCTTGTCTGCCCTCGATGAGCTATTCAGCCCTATATATTAAGCTCCCGAGTGGCACAGCAGTCTAAGTCACTGCATTTCAGTGAAAGAGGTGTCACTACAGTCTCTGGTTCAAATCCAGGCTGTATCACATCTGGCTGTGATTGGGAGTCCTAAGCGTGGTGCACAATTGGCTGGTGTAGGCTCATTGTTATTAAGAATTTGTTCTTACTGACTTGCATAGTTAAATAATAATACCCCTACGCCCACCACTGACACGTGTTCTTATAGACATGATCAATTAGCAGTGATCAATCAAATGACTGTTCTGTGTTTTTCAAAGGGACCAAATGGGGATTGGGGTTTCAAAGGCATACCTGGTCCTAAAGGTCCTGTTGGCATTCTGGTAAGTACAGAATCAGCACTTACTGTTAAGATGCTGCCGAAGAGGATGGCTGACGTTTTACATGTTCCTAACCAATTGTGCTAATTTGTTCGTTTTTTTGCATTGTTTGTAACATATATTTGTACTTATTTTGTACATAATGTTGCTGCTTCCGTATCTTATGACTGAAAATAACAGCGATTACTCACCACGAACTGGAAGATACTTTTTCCTTTAAGGAGTCCAACGAGAAGGATATACTGCTCTCCCGGGAACAGGCCCAGATCCCCGTCATTTGGATGAAGAAAAGACAGAGGAAAAGAGGACACAGATAGGGCTGCCTTCTGAGAATCCGTAGGCGAGCGAGTAAACTCCCCCTGCCTTCCGTTCTACTTGCTAACATGCAATCATTGGAAAATAAAATTGATCATTTGATTATGATTATCCTACCAACGGTACATTAAGAACGGTACATTAAGAACATAATATCTTGTGTTTCACCGAGTCGTGGCTGAACGTCGACACAGATAATATAGAGCTGGCAGGATTTTCCATGCACCGGCAGAACAGAGACGCTACGTCTGGTAAGACGAGTGGTGGGAGTGCGTGTCTTTTTGTCGAAAACAGCTGGTGCGCGATGTCTATTATTAAAGAAGTCTCAAGGTATTGCTCGCCTGAGGTAGAGTACGTTATGATACGCTGTAGACCACACTATCTACCAAGAGAGTTCTCATCTATATTATTCGTAGTCGTCTATTTACCACCACAGACTGATGCTGGCACTAAGACCGCTCTCAAACAACTCTATAAGGCCATAAGCAAACAAGAAAATGCTCATCCAGAAGTGGTGGTTCTAGTGGCTGGGGACTTTAATGCAGGTAAACTTAAATCAGTTTTACCACATTTGACCAGCATGTCACATGTGCAACCAGAGGGAGAAAAAAAACTCTCGACCTCCTTTACTCCACATACATATGCATACAAGCTCTCCCCTGCCCTACATTTGGCAAATCTGACCATAATTCTATCTTCCTGATATCTGCTTACAAGCAAAAACTAAAGCAGGAAGTGCCAGTGACTCGCTCAATACGGAAGTGGTCAGATGACACGGATGCTACTCTACAGTAGAGGGTCCCCCTCTCTCCTGCCAAGCCAGACTCCCCCTGGAAACAATACATAGGGGTCAGAGGTCACAGGGTAGAAGGTGGGACTGGCCTGGTCCCAGATCTGTTTGTGGTGTCCTGCCAACTCCACTGGTCATTGTCATTGCTAGCACAGACTGGAATATGTTCCGGGATTCATCCAATGGCATTGAGGAGTATATTACCTCAGTCATCAGCTTCATCAATAAGTACATCAACGACGTCGTCCCCACAGTGACTATACGTACATATCCCAATCAGAAGCCATGGATTACAGGCAACATCCGCATCAAGCTAAAGGCTAGAGCTGCCGCTTTCAAGGAGCGACAATAGTCGCTACTGTAACCAACAGTGTGTGTGGTTACAGTAGGCTAACATATGTCAATGGCTTTAAAAACAGCAGTAACATCAGGCAGGATTTAGGCTACCAACTGCCTAGCCAGTTGTAGCTCAATCTTGGGTGCAATGATCACGTTCCCGCACTGACTGACTGTGTGGAGGCTCATTGATTTAATGTTACGTTAGCCAACATGCAAACACTGGCAAAGTTATGAATGATATAGCTGTCGGCTATATTAGCCACCACTTACCGTTCTTTGTGCAGCTTCAAATGTCGAACAAAGCTCCGTCTCTCATTTTCTATGTTTGGGCTTGGGGAGAGCATTAAGTCAGTTCGAGTCAAAAGGCTCAAGTTCAAGTTAAGTCACGAGTCATTGGTGTTAAAGTCAAAGTCGAGTTGCAAGTCCTCATATTTGTGACTCGAGTCTACACCTCTGCAAATTACCCGAACTAACCTTTACCGCCGCAAACTGGTACCGGTACCCCCTGTATATAGCCTCATTATTGTTATGTTATTGTGTTACTTTTTATATATATATTTTTTAAACTTTAGTTATTTGGTAAATATTAACTCTTCTTGAACTGCACTGAACTGCACTGTTGGTTAGGGGCTTGTAAGTAAGCATTTCACGGTAAGGTCTACACTGTTGGTTAAGGGCTTGTAGTAAGTAAGCATTTCACGGTAAGGTCTACACTGTTGGTTAAGGGCTTGTAAGTAAGCATTTCACGGTAAGGTCTACACTGTTGGTTAAGGGCTTGTAAGTAAGCATTTCACGGTAAGGTCTACACTGTTGGTTAAGGGCTTGTAAGTAAGCATTTCACAGTAAGGTCTACACTGTTGGTTAAGGGCTTGTAAGTAAGCATTTCATGGTAAGGTCTACACTGTTGGTTAAGGGCTTGTAAGTAAGCATTTCACGGTAAGGTCTACACTGTTGGTTAAGGGCTTGTAAGTAAGCATTTCATGGTAAGGTCTACACTGTTGGTTAAGGGATTGTAAGTAAGCATTTCATGGTAAGGTCTACACTGTTGGTTAAGGGCTTGTAAGTAAGCATTTCACGGTAAGGTCTACACTGTTGGTTAAGGGATTGTAAGTAAACATTTCATGGTAAGGTCTACACTGTTGGTTAAGGGCTTGTAAGTAAGCATTTCACGGTAAGGTCTACACTGTTGGTTAAGGGCTTGTAAGTAAGCATTTCACGGTAAGGTCTACACTGTTGGTTAAGGGCTTGTAAGTAAGCATTTCATGGTAAGGTCTACACTGTTGGTTAAGGGCTTGTATTGTAAGTAAGCATTTCATGGTAAGGTCTACACTGTTGGTTAAGGGCTTGTAAGTAAGCATTTCATGGTAAGGTTGTATTCTGCGCATGTGACAAGTAAAGTTTGATTTGATTTGTTGCAATAAATTATGTATAAAATTGTGTGTGCTGATCTCTCCTCTATCTGTCTGTTTCAGGGTTTCAGTGGACCTGTTGGACCAGAAGGGATGATCGGCCCAATGGGGAAACCTGTAGGTTCAGTGTGTGTGTGAGCACATGTCCGTGTGTGCTTGTGCTTGTCTACAAGTATCTGCCAATTTTACTCTATATATACACACACAGAGAGAGAGAGACAGACACACACACACAGAGAGAGAGAGAGAGAGAGAGAGAGAGAGAGAGAGAGAGAGAGAGAGAGAGAGAGAGAGAGAGAGAGAGACTAGTGTTTCCATAACGGTCATCCACTGAATTGATAAGCCCCTCTGTTGTCAAAGTCAGACATTTTCTAGACTAGAGAGAGAGAGTGTGTATTCATGACTCCTCAGGCATAAACCATAAATCAATAAATCAATCAAGTTCAAGCCTCAAGTGGTACTTTCCATCATTGTAATTCTCTTGGGAGATAGTTTGGAATAGAGATCTGTCCAGTCTAGTCACACTTTGCTACAGTACCTGGTGTGTCACTAGTATGTTGTGCTTATATGAAGGGCTTTATACTGTAGGAATAACAGAGTTAGAAGAACCAACCACTCATGGATGGAACTGGACAAATTGTCCCAAAACAGCGGAAAACATGTATGGATGACCTATGCTGCTCATGTCCAGTGTACTGTTCAACACCTGCATGGAATGGAGGGATACCCAGAATAATTGGGGTACAGTGTATTTTAAAAGTCTTATTTTCTCCTCCACAGGGGCCGAAGGGTCCAAGGGGAAGCAATGGGGAAATGGTGAGATCTGAATCCAATACTTGAATTCTGAATACATTCTGTAGAGTTATATAATCCATTGGAGAGAAAGCAGTCTATGCTACACTCGGTAGGCGTTGGAAAACCACAAGGTTATGTGTGAAGTACAGCGTTGGTGTTTAATCTATAAACTATGATTGACACACTGGATGACACGTGGCCTGGTTTGGTTTGAACTGTAGCTATGGGCAGTGTTTCCTGAGGTAATAACCATGCTACCTGTGTAGACTCGTGGTGAAAGTAGCTGTTGCAGGGGGATTTCCAGTACACTGTGGGCTGTGCATGGAGCCTTACTGCCACAGTGTACAGGAAATGCCTTGTCATAATGTTAGTGCTGTGATCCTCTGTGGGGATTAATGGGTCATGGCTAGAAGGGATCCAGCTTTTGCATTTTAGCTAACCCTAACCCTTTTCCTAACCTTAACCTAATTGTCCTAACCTGCTACTTTAATTCTCCTAACCTGCTACGTTAATTCTCCTAATTTGACAAAAGCTGGGACCCTTCTAGCCATGACCGGGTTAATGTACAGTATACTGTTCCCTATCACTCTGCCGTGTAAACTGTTTTAAGATGCTCACAGCTCACGCTCTGCCATGTAAACTGTTTTAAGATTCTCACAGCTCACGCTCTGCCATTTAAACTGTTTTAAGATTCTCACAGCTCACGCTCTGCCGTGTAAACTGTTTTAAGATTCTCACAGCTCACGCTCTGCCATTTAAACTGTTTTAAGATTCTCACAGCTCACGCTCTGCCGTGTAAACTGTTTTAAGATTCTCACAGCTCACACTCTGCCGTGTAAACTGTTTTAAGATTCTCACAGCTCACACTCTACCATTTAAACTGTTTTAAGATTCTCACAGCTCGTGTAAACTTTTAAGATTCTCTCACGCTGCTGTGTAAACTTTTTAAGATTCTCCAGCTCTCACAGCTCTGCCGTGTAAACTGTTTTAAGATTCTCACAGCTCACACTAAGATTCTCACAGCTCACGCTCTGTACCATTCTGCCGTGTAAACTGTTTTAAGATTCTCACAGCTCAGCTAAACATGCTCACGCTCTGCCGTGTAAACTGTTTTAAGATTCTCTGCCGTGTAAACAGCTCAGCTCACGCTCTGCCGTGTAAACTGTTTTAAGATTCTCACAGCTCACACTCTGCCGTGTAAACTGTTTTAAGATTCTCACAGCTCACACTCTACCATTTAAACTGTTTTAAGATTCTCACAGCTCATGCTCTGCCGTGTAAACTGTTTTAAGATTCTCACAGCTCACACTCTGCCGTGTAAACTGTTTTAAGATTCTCACAGCTCACACTCTGCCGTGTAAACTGTTTTAAGATTCTCACAGCTGTAAACTGTTTTAAGATTCTCACAGCTCACGCCATTTAAACTGTTTTAAGATTCTCACAGCTCACACTCTGCCGTGTAAACTTTTTAAGATTCTCACAGCTCACGCTCTGCTGTGTAAACTGTTTTAAGATTCTCACAGCTCACACTCTGCCGTGTAAACTGTTTTAAGATTCTCACAGCTCACGCTCTGCCATTTAAACTGTTTTAAGATTCTCACAGCTCACGCTCTGCCGTGTAAACTGTTTTAAGATTCTCACAGCTCACACTCTGCCGTGTAAACTTTTTAAGATTCTCACAGCTCACACTCTGCCGTGTAAACTGTTTTAAGATTCTCACAGCTCACGCTCTGCCATGTAAACTGTTTTAAGATTCTCACAGCTCACGCTCTGCCATGTAAACTGGTTTAAGATTCTCACGGCTCCCTAAGCCCCATCGAGACTCATAGGCACACAAACAGTAGAGAGAGAGAGAGAAAAACACAAAAGCACACACAGTAAACAGACACACAAACACTTACACACTTCTAGGCAGCTCCTCAGGGGCCTAATAAGAACCAGCTGCCTGCAGAATGCTGCTGCTATAGTACTGTGCCGTCAGTTCCCTCATCGGCCAGTGGGGGCGGTAGAGCTCCATTGCAGAAACACAAAGAGCCCTCAACACAGCTGTACTGACTGCAGCTCTTCAGGCTGTAAAGTATGATTATGATTGGATCGTTTAGACTAGAGCAGCTATTTTATACAAAATGTATAATGTTAATATCAACACACACTCAGGGGACAGTTTATTAGGTACACCACCTGTTCACAGAAATGGATCGCTCCTGTAGACAGTCAGGTGGCCGTGGCTTGCTATATAAAGCAGGCAAACAGACATCGAAGCATTCAGTTACTGTTTGATTGAACGTTAGAATGGGCAAAACGAGTAACCTAAGCGACTTGAGCGTGGTATGATCGTCGATGCCAGGCGTGCCGGATCCAGTTTCTCCGAAACGGACACCCTCCTGGGTTTTTCACTCATGACAGTGTCTAGGGTTTACAGAGAATGGTGAAAAGAAGAAAAAAAACATCCAGTCAGCATCAATCCTGTGGGCGAAAACAGCTTGTTGATAAGAGAGGTTGAAGGAGAATGGCGTGAATGGTATCAGGCGAGCCACAAATAGACAAATAACAGCACAGTACAACAGTGGAGTGCAGAACGGCATCTCAGAAGGCACAACTCGTTGATCCATGTCAAGGATGGGCTATTGCAGCAGACGACCAGCAGACGAACAGACCGGGTTCAGTGGGCAAGTGATCACCAACACTGGACAATTGGGGATTGGAAAAACATTGCCTGGTCTGACGAATCCCGGTTCCTGTTGCGTCATGCTGATGGAAGAGTCAGGATTTAGCATAAGCAGCATGTTTTGCTGGCACACGTTAGGGCCCTTGATACCAATTGAGCAATGATTGAACGTGATGCCCCAAATAATTTAGACTGTTCTGGAGGCAAAATGTCCAACCCGGTGCTAGATGGGTCTACCTAATAAACTGGCCACTTAGTGTATATTTCAACAAATACATTTTTTGCAATCTTTGTTAATTTGAGAGCACTAGAGAGTAGTGGAGGTGCATCAAATATTCTATTGTGATGTCATTGCTTGGACACCATTGTAACACCATGTTGTTGTGTTTGTGTTTCAGGGACCCCAGGGGCCACAGGGACATCCAGGGCCCAGAGTAAGTATCCCCCCCATTACTATGTCCTAACCTATCTTACTGGTTCCTTACTACTTACAGTTACTTGACAGTTCTATGGCAGTTCATAGAGATTGAGGTTTGTCGTCTTTTGAAGACATATGTCTTTGTATCTGTTTATTTTGTATTTATGTCAAAATCCTCTCTGTGTTCTCTCTCCCAGGGCCCCCCTGGTGCTCCTGGCCCGACCGTAAGTATCCTGTTTGATTCACAGATAGTGACATAATCTGTAATAAAGCATTTATATTTTTCTTTGTCCGGATTCAAACAGGGTGTTGTAGCAAACAAGTATTGGTTTGCCTAGGCAACACCCCCCCCCCTCCCCCTCTCTGTGCAGCAGCAGCACACATAGAAATAGAATGAATAATACATGCTTGGAACCTCTAACCCTGGCAATTGACCCTTCTCTAAGCCCTTCGCTAAGAAATCCATTTGTCACTTTGTAATTTGGGTGAACTATCTCTTTAACCAAAAAACAGTTATTTGGAAGCCCAGTGAGTCAAACATTTGGCTGCAATAGAAGAACACTTAATGATCCAACTGTTTATTTCCATTTTTTCTAAGTGTCAGGAATGGGTTTTAAGAGAGACAAGGTTTGGAAACTCCTGTTGTACATGACTTTGACTTCTATTCAGGGAAACAACATCCTGAAGACATTGATGAATAGCTTCTGACTTTTGTTGCACATCAAGCACCCACTGGGCACAGATGTCAATTCAACGTCATTTCATTGAAATGACGTGGAAAGAATGTTGATTCAACCAGTGTGTACCAAGTGGACATTGTGTGAGCTCTGGTTACCAAAATGGGTCAAAACATTTACTGGCTCCTGTGAGTTCATGGCCATGATCAGTTATTGCCAGTTTCAATTCTTAATTGACCCTTCGCTAAGCCTCGCCCCAGAATGTTGACCAACCAATCGCATCGCTCCAATGGAGAACAACTGTCATCAAGTACGACATCTCAGACAAGCTCACGTTTGAAATACATGAAAGCCAGTGAGAAAAACTTTTCTTCAAAAATAAATGGTTTAAATGGCTAAATAGTTGAACAGTGCATCATGGGTACTTGACAGTGTGATTTCTGAAATACAGAGCCTGTTGATGATGGAGTATTTTTCGAGTACAAAAGTATTCTCTCTCTCTCTCTCTCTCTCTCTCTGTCCTAGGCTTGGTGCCAGGCTAAGCTTAGATAAGGCTTTTGATGGAATGGGAAAAAGCAACAGTCTTATAGCAGCAGGGCCAGAGGTAGCACAGAAGCGGAGCATACAGTGTAATCTGTGTGGCCTTCCTTTCCCTGTGCTCTGTGAGCTGTTTCAACAGTCTTATAGCAGCAGGGCCAGAGGTAGCATAGAAGCGGAGCATACAGTGTAATCTGTGTGGCCTTCCTTTCCCTGTGCTCTGTGAGCTGTTTCAACAGTCTTATAGCAGCAGGGCCAGAGGTAGCATAGAAGTGGAGCATACAGTGTAATCTGTGTGGCCTTCCTTTCCCTGTGCTCTGTGAGCTGTTTCAACAGTCTTATAGCAGCAGGGCCAGAGGTAGCATAGAAGCGGAGCATACAGTGTAATCTGTGTGGCCTTCCTTTCCCTGTGCTCTGTGAGCTGTTTCAACAGTCTTATAGCAGCAGGGCCAGAGGTAGCATAGAAGCAGAGCATACAGTGTAATCTGTGTGGCCTTCCTTTCCAGGTGCTCTGTGAGCTGTTTCAACAGTCTTATAGCAGCAGGGCCAGAGGTAGCATAGAAGCGGAGCATACAGTGTAATCTGTGTGGCCTTCCTTTCCAGGTGCTCTGTGAGCTGTTTCAACAGTCTTATAGCAGCAGGGCCAGAGGTAGCATAGAAGTGGAGCATACAGTGTAATCTGTGTGGCCTTCCTTTCCAGGTGCTGTGAGCTGTTTCAACAGTCTTATAGCAGCAGGGCCAGAGGTAGCATAGAAGCGGAGCATACAGTGTAATCTGTGTGGCCTTCCTTTCCCTGTGCTCTGTGAGCTGTTTCAACAGTCTTATAGCAGCAGGGCCAGAGGTAGCATAGAAGGTGGAGCATACAGTGTAATCTGTGTGGCCTTCCTTTCCAGGTGCTCTGTGAGCTGTTTCAACAGTCTTATAGCAGCAGGGCCAGAGGTAGCATAGAAGTGGAGCATACAGTGTAATCTGTGTGGCCTTCCTTTCCAGGTGCTCTGTGAGCTGTTTCTTTTTTTTTCAATTTAAAGTTGTATTAAGTTCTTGTTTTTCAATCAACCCTGTGAGCTGTTTCAACAGTCTTATAGCAGCAGGGCCAGAGGTAGCATAGAAGTGGAGCATACAGTGTAATCTGTGTGGCCTTCCTTTCCCTGTGCTCTGTGAGCTGTTTCAACAGTCTTATAGCAGCAGGGCCAGAGGTAGCATAGAAGTGGAGCATACAGTGTAATCTGTGTGGCCTTCCTTTCCAGGTGCTCTGTGAGCTGTTTCAACAGTCTTATAGCAGCAGGGCCAGAGGTAGCATAGAAGCGGAGCATACAGTGTAATCTGTGTGGCCTTCCTTTCCAGGTGCTCTGTGAGCTGTTTCAACAGTCTTATAGCAGCAGGGCCAGAGGTAGCATAGAAGGTGGAGCATACAGTGTAATCTGTGTGGCCTTCCTTTCCCTGTGCTCTGTGAGCTGTTTCAACAGTCTTATAGCAGCAGGGCCAGAGGTAGCATAGAAGTGGAGCATACAGTGTAATCTGTGTGGCCTTCCTTTCCAGGTGCTCTGTGAGCTGTTTCAACAGTCTTATAGCAGCAGGGCCAGAGGTAGCATAGAAGCGGAGCATACAGTGTAATCTGTGTGGCCTTCCTTTCCAGGTGCTCTGTGAGCTGTTTCAACAGTCTTATAGCAGCAGGGCCAGAGGTAGCATAGAAGGTGGAGCATACAGTGTAATCTGTGTGGCCTTCCTTTCCCTGTGCTCTGTGAGCTGTTTCAACAGTCTTATAGCAGCAGGGCCAGAGGTAGCATAGAAGTGGAGCATACAGTGTAATCTGTGTGGCCTTCCTTTCCCTGTGCTCTGTGAGCTGTTTCAACAGTCTTATAGCAGCAGGGCCAGAGGTAGCATAGAAGCGGAGCATACAGTGTAATCTGTGTGGCCTTCCTTTCCAGGTGCTCTGTGAGCTGTTTCAACAGTTGTATTGAACCAATAAATCTAAACTACAATATTACAATGGCATTTTTGTTATGTAATAATCAGGGAGGAGGCTTTCAGTGACATTGATTAGTATGCCCCTACTAAGTTGAAAAATGTGTAGATTTGTTGATACAGGCCTCTGGTTTACTGCTTTCTGCTTATTACTGCCTCTGTGATTAAACTGTAGTTGTTGGTGTTGTATCCTCAGAGACGAATCGAGTACAACTCTCTGTTTGAGTCCAATGGTGCCTTGAGGACAGAGGTAAAGCACTCACTGTTGGTCTATACACGAGACAAAAGTTGAATCTTTAGACAACATATTTACCATATGTAACATTCACTGTTGATATATCTTCACTCTAATGATATTTACTGTTAAGTGACAATTTTCAGTAAAGCAATTTACAAAAACTTCCTGTTCGTTTTTTGCTCTTTAATTCTACGTATTTTCACTAATGTGTGGGTGCCTGTCACTACCTTGCCTACAAATAAACCTTATTTAATTGCGTTTAACACATGCAAAACACATTGCTTGCAACTTTTCTAAATACTTTGACATGGTGTTTCTATGGTTGGATATGGGTTGTGCCTCTATGCATGCATCTTGCATGTGTCTGCATGAATTCATGCTTATGAAATGTTTGATTCATCCATGTGTCCATGCTTTGGATTGGCTGTCTCTGTGGCTTTCTCCTAACCTCTTCCCATGCATGCTGCAACACTCTGGACTGTGTGGACTATGCTAACCCTGCTTGCCTAGATCTACCAGAACACGGAGATGTCCCTCTCGGACCAGAATGCAGGGATCTTTAAGACCCTGCACTACCTGAGCAGTGTGATCGAGAGCATGAAGAAACCGCTCGGAACCCGGGAGAACCCGGCACGGTTTTGCAAGGACCTGCTGGACTGCCAACAGAAGCTCTCTGACGGTGAGAACCGATTTACAGAATTTATCAATTTAATGGACACTTTTCCCAATCTACATCAATATTAGTAATCTTCACAGATTTACTCAGTAGTATAGACTGTAGTTGCTATCTTAATTTGACCAGGGAAATAATCCTGCAACAGCAGGAAATGTGAATTATTGTGAGGATTATAATTAATGGGTATTTTTGCAGGGGTTGATACATTTTTTGTTGGGGCAAATCAAGTCTTGACAATTTAAATTGGAAATTACAAACTGTAGAAGCCTTTTTGAACCTTGAATATGCCACAACTCTGCATTTACTACTTTGCTGGAAATGTCCTGCAACAACAGAGTGATCAAATTAAGATCCAACACCTGTACCTCTGTAGGACTGTACTGGATCGACCCTAACCTGGGATGTCCGTCAGACACCATTGAGGTCTTCTGTAACTTCACGGCAGGCGGGCAGACATGTCTCCTCCCAGTAGCCTCTAACAAGGTAACCGAGCACTGCACTCCATCATCACAGGGGCTCCAGTTGGTCCATAAGCAGCACTAATTTAATAAACAGATTTTTATCTAGGTTTAAAGAAAAACACGTTCACATTCACAAATCCTGACTTCCACTTAAGTCGAATTCTCACTAACACATATGTTCTTCCTTCCCTCTGCAACTTCAACAGTATTGTACAGTTTTTGGGAAATATGAGGATGCGTCATGGGTGAGGGATTCGGAGAGGATTCCTGTGAATAGTAGATCTGTGCCAGCACAGAGGGATAGGCCAATGAGTGATATATGCTTTAATAAGGTTGGCTTCTTAGTGTTCATGGCAATGGTTATCAACTTTACTGTAGAAATTAAACGTAAATCACCGAAAATAGATGTTGTGGTGGCAGCTGCAGAGAAGTACTCGGGGAAGGAGATTTGACTTCAGAAGAGTTACATTGTGTGTTGAGTGGTAGTGTCCTGTCCTCTCAGGCCGTTGGCCTGGGGTAGGATCAGATAGGGTTAGTAGTGGAATAAGCTGATGCGTTTTAATGTGTATAGGGTTAGTTGGTAGGGTAATTAAAATATATGTATATTATTCGGTTTCCATTTCCCATCGCAAAGTGTAATGGATCTATACTATAGTTCAGTGGAAATGCAACATATTGGATGCGAACCACCGTTAAACCTCACCGAAGAAGACATGGATTGTGTATGTTTGCTATTCAGAGGGTGGATGGACAAGACAAAATATTTAATTGCCTTTGAACAGGGTCTGGTAGTAGGTGCCAGGAGCACCAGTTTGAGTGTGTCAAGAACTGCAAGGTTATTTCACACTCAACAGTTTCCTGTGTGTATCAAGAATGGTCCACCACCCAAAGGACATCAGTCAACTTGACACAACTGTGGGAAGCATTGGAGTCAACATGGACCAGCATCCCTGTGGAAAGCTTTCAAAACCTTGTAGTGTCCATGCCCTGACAAATCGAGGCTGTTCTGAGGGCAAAAGCGGGTGCAACTGAATATTAGGAAGGAGTTCATAATGTTTTGTAGACTCAGTGCCAAATTGATTGTCAAGCTCAACACAGTCACTTATAGATGATTTGAACATGATGTGCGAAAAATGCTAATATCATTCCTGTGGCTTGAATGGGATTTGTGCCACAAATGCTAACATGTTAGTGTGTGGAAACAGTGCCAGTGAAACTAAACCAAAGCATGGATTAATGCGATCATACCTTGTTCATAGACTGCTTACAGGGTAAGGAAACCAATTTGTCACTTTGTAATTTGGGTGAACTATCTCTTTAACCAAAAAACTGTTATTTGGAAGCCCCGTGAGTCAACCATTTGGCTGTAATTGAAGAACACTTAATGATCCAACTGTTTATTTCCATTTTTTCTAAGTGTCAGGAATGGCTTTCAAGAGAGACAAGGTTTGGAAACTCCTGTTGTACATGACTTTGACTTCTATTCAGGGAAACAACATCCTGAGGACATTGGTGAATAGCTTCTGACTTTTGTTGCACATCAAGCACTCACTGGGCACAGATGTCAATTCAATGTAATTTCATTGAAATGACGTGGAAACAATGTTGATTCAATCAGTGTGTACCAAGTGGACATTGTGTGAGCTCTGGTTACCAAAATGGGTCAAAACATCTTAGGTCAAAACATAAACATTTGGATCCTTGTGTTCTTCTATTACAGCCAAATGTTTGACTCATTGGGCTTCCAAAGATATGATCTCATTAATCCATGCTTTGATTTAGTTTCCCTGGCACTGTTTCCACATACTGACATGTTAGCATTTGTGGCACAAATCCCATTCAAGTCATTGTATTTGTGAATGGGGGCGTGTTCTGTCCTCCTTTTCCTGTAGTCCACAATAATCTCCTTTGTCTTGATCACGTTGAGAGAGAGGTTGTTATCCTGGCACCACACGGCCAGGTCTCTGACCTCCCTATAGGCTGTCTCATCATTGTCGTAATCAGGCCTACCACTGTTGTGCTGTCTGCAAAGTTAATGATGATGTTAAAGTCATGCCTGGCCATGCAGTCATGAGTGAACAGGGAGTACAGGAGGGGACTGAGCACGTACCTATGATGGGTCCCCGTGTTAAGGATCAGCGTGGCGGATGTGTTGTTACCTTCCCTCACCACCTGGGGGCGGCCCCTCAGGAAGTCCAGGATCCAGTTGCAGAGGGAGGTGTTTAGTCGGCGGCAGGTAGCCTAGTGGTTAGAGTGTTGGACTAAGAACTGAAATGTTGCAAGATCTAATCCCCAAGCTGACACGGTTGAAATCTGTCATTCTGCCCCTGAACAAGGCAGTTAACCCACTGTTAATTGAAAAGGCTGTCATTGAAAATAAGAATTTATCCTTAACTGACTTGCCTAGTTAAATAAAGATAAAAAAATAAGATAGTCCCAGGGTCCTTAGTGATGAGCTTTGAGGGCACTATGGTGTTGAATGCTAAGCTGTAGTCAAATCAAATTTATTTACAGTATATAGCCCTTCTTACATCTGCTGATATATCAAAGTGCTGTACAGAAACGCAGCCTAAAACCCCAAACAGCAAGCAATGCAGGTGTAGAAGCACGGTGGCTAGGAAAAACTCCATAGAAAGGCCAAAACCTAGAGAGGAACCAGGCTATGGGGGGTGGCCAGTCCATTCTCACATAGGTGTTCCTTTAGTCCAGGTGGGAAAGGGCAATGTAGAGTGCAATAGAGATTGCATCATCTGTGGATCTGTTGGGGCGGTATGCAAATTGCAGTGGGTCTAGGGTTTTTGGGATATGGACTATAGTGGTCTGCTTGAAACATGCTGGTATTACAGACTCAGTCAGGGACAGGTTGAAAATGTCAGTGAAGACACTTGCCAATTGGTCAGCGCATGCTCGGAGTACACATCCTGGTAATCCATCTGGCCCTGAAGCCTTGTGAATGTTGCCCTGTTTAAAGGTCTTGCTCACATCGGCTACGGAGAGCGTGATCAAAGTCATCTGGAACAGCTGATGCTCTCATGCATGTTGCTTGCCTCGAGCGAGCATAGAAGTAATTTAGCTCGTCTGGGATGTTCGTGTCACTGTGCTGCTTGTGGCTGTGCTTCCCTTTGTAGTTTGTAATAGTTTGCAAGCCCTGCCACATCTGATGAGCGTTGGAGCCGGTGTAGTACAATTCAATCTTAGTCCTGTATTGACACTTTGCCTGTTTGATGGTTCGTAGGAGGGCATAGCAGGATTTCTTAAAGCGCCCGGGTTTGAGTCCCGCTCCTTGAAAGCGGCAGCTCTACCCTTTAGCTCAGTGCGGATGTTGCCTGTGATCCATGGCTTCTGGTTGGGGTATGTACGTATAGTCACTGTGGGGACGACGTCATCAATGCACTTATTGATGAAGCCAGTGACTGATGTGGTGTACTCCTCAATGCCATCGGAAAAATCCCGGAACATATTCAAGTCTGTGCTAGCAAAACAGTCCTTTAGCTTAGCATCTGCATCATCTGACCACTTCTTTATTGATCTAGTCACTGGTGCTTTCTGCTTTAGTTTTTGCTTGTAAGCAGGAATCAGGAGGATAGAATGATGGTTAAATTTGCCAAATGTAGGGCGGGGGAGAGCTTGTATGCATCTGTGTGTGTAGAGTAAAGGTGGTCTAGAGTTTTTTTCCTCTGATTGCATATTTAACATGCTGATAGAAATTAGGTAAAACTGATTTAAGTTTCCCTGCATTGAACTCCCCGGCCACTAGTAGTGCCGCCTCAGGATGAGCGTTTTCCTGTTTGCTTATGGCCTTATACAGACATTGAGTGCGGTATTAGTGCCAGCATCGGTTTGTGGTGGTAAATAGACAGCTACGAAAAATATAGATGAAAACTCTCTTGGTAAATAGTGTGGTCTACAGCTTATCATGAGATACTCTTATCTCAGGCGAGCAAAACCTCGAGACTTCCTTAACTTCTTGCGTCGAGCCATCCCGGATCCGGGATCGTGAATACAGCCTCAAGCTCATTACCATAACGCAACGTTAACTATTCATGAAAATCGCAAATGAAATTAAATAAATATGCTAGCTCTCAAGCTTAGCCTTTTGTTAACAACACTGTCATCTCAGATTTTCAAAAATATGCTTCTCAACCATAGCAAAACAAGCATTTGTGTAACAGCATTTAGCGTTAGCATAGCATTTAGCGTTAGCATTCAGCAGGCAACATTTTCACAAAAAACAGAAAACCATTCAAATAAAATCATTTACCTTTGAAGAACTTCGGATGTTTTCAATGAGGAGACTCTCAGTTAGATAGCAAATGTTCAGTTTTTCCTGAAAGATTATTTGTGCAGGAGAAATCCGTCCGTTTTCTGCGTCATGTTTGGCTACTAAAGAAAAATGAAAATTAATTCATCCAAACGCCAAACTTTTTTCCACATTAACTCCATAATATCGACTGAAACATGGTAAACGTTGTTTAGAATCAATCCTCAAGGTGTTTTTCACATATCTCTTCATGATATATCATTCCTGGAAGTCTCCTCTCTGTCTCAATCACATGGATGAATGCGAGCAGCTTGGAGATTACTCAACAATTTCAACAAAGGACACCGGGCAGACCCCTGGTAAATGTAGTCTCTTATGGCCAATCTTCCAATGATATGCCTACAAATACGTCACAATGCTGCAGACAACTTGGAGAAACGATAGAAAGGGCAGGCTAATTCGTGGCGCTTTCACAGCCATATAAGGAGACAATGAAAAACAGAGCGTCAAAAATCCTGCTCATTTCCTGTTTGAAGTTTCATCTTAGTTTCGCCTGTAGCATCAGTTCTGGGGCACTCACAGATAATATCTTTGCAGTTTTGGAAATGTCAGAGTGTTTTCTTTCCAAAGCTGCCAATTACATGCATAGTCGAGCATCTTTTCGTGACAAAATATTGCGCTTAAAACGGGCACGTTTTTTAATCCAATAATGACATAGCGCCCCCATAGGTTGAAGAGGTTAATATTAGATTTTGTGCACCAGCTGTTGTTTACAAATATACACAGACCACCACTCCTTGTCTTACCAGAGGCAGCTGTTCTATCTTGCAGATGCAGTGTAAACCCCACCAGCTGTATGTTATTCATGTCGTCATACAGCCACGACTCGCGGAAATATAAGATATTACAGTTTTTAATGCCCCGTTGGTAGGATGTTCGTGATCGTAGCTCATCTATTTTGTTATCCAATGATTGTACATTGGCTAATAGGACTGATGGTAGAGGCAGATTACCCATTCGACGTCAGATCCTTACAATGCACCCAGACCTACCTCTGCGATATCTCCATCTCTTTCTCATGCGAATCACAGGGATTTGGGCCTTGTCTGGTGTCTGAAGTAAATCCTTCACGTCCGACTCATTAAAGAAAAAATCTTTGTCCAGTTGAGTAATCGCTGTTCTGATATCTAGAAGCTCTTTTTGGTCATAAGAGACGGTGGCAGAAACATTATGTACAAAATAATAATAATAACTCCCTAGAAAGGCCAAAACCTAGGAAGAAACCTAGAGAGGAACCAGGCTATGAGGGGTGGCCAGTCCTCTTCTGGCTGTGACGGGTGGAGATTATAACAGAACATGTCCAAGATGTTCAAATGTTCATAAATGACCAGCATGGTCAAATAATAATAATCACAGTTGTTGTCGAGGGTGCAGCAAGTCAGCACCTCAGGAGTAAATGTCAGTTGGCTTTTCATACCCGATCATTAAGAGTATCTCTACCGCTCCTGCTGTCTCTAGAGAGTTGAAAACAGCAGGTCTGGGACAGGTAGCACGTCCGGTGAACAGGTCCTCTGAGAGAGAGAAAGAAAGAGAGAATTAGACAGAGCATAGTTAAATACACGCAGGACACCGGATAAGACAGGAGAAGTACTCCAGATATAACAAACTGACCCTAGCCCCCCGACACATAAACTACAGCTGCATAAATACTGGAGGCTGAGACAGGAGGGGTCAGGAGACAGTGTAGCCCCATCAAACGATACCCCCGGACAGGACCAAACAGGAAGGATATAACCCCACCCACTTTGCGAAAGCACAGCCCCCACACCACTAGAGGGATATCTTCAACCACCAACTTACCAACCTGAGACAAGGCCGAGTATAGCCCACAAAGATCTCCGCCACAGCACAACCCAGGGGGGGGGGGGGGGGGGACAGGAAGATCAGACAGGAAGATCACGTCAATGACTCAACCCACTCAAGTGATGCACCCCTCCCAGGGACGGCATGGAAGAGCACCAGTAAGCCAGTGACTCAGCCCCTGTAATAGTGTTAGAGGCAGAGAATCCCAGTGGAGAGAGGGGAACCTGCCAGGCAGAGACAGCAAGGGCGGTTCGTTGCTCCAGAGCCTTTCCGTTCACCTTCACTCCTGGGCCAGACTACACTCAATCATATGACCCAGTGAAGAGATAGATATGTCTTCAGTAAAGACTTAAAGGTTGAGACCGAGTCTGCGTCTCTCACATGGGTAGGCAGACCGTTCCATAAAAATTGAGCTCTATAGGAGAAAGCCCTGCCTCCAGCTGTTTGCTTAGAAATGGGACAATTAGGAGGCCTGCGTCTTGTGACCGTAGAGTACGTGTAGGTATGTACGGCAGGACCAAATCAGAAAGATAGGTAGGAGCAAGCCCATGTAATTGTTTGTAGGTTAGCAGTAAAACCTTGAAATCAGCCAGTATAGGGAGGCTAGCACTGGAGTAATATGATTTTAAAACATGTGTTTCTAGTCAGGATTCTATCAGCCGTATTTAGCACTAACTGAAATTTATGTAGTGCTTTATCCGGGTAGCCGGAAAGTAGAGCATTGCAGTAGTCTAACCTAGAAGTAACAAAAGCATGGATTCATTTTTCTGCATCATTTTTGGACAGAAAGTTTCTGATTTTTGCAATGTTACATAGATGGAAAAAAGCTGTCCTTGAAACAGTCTATGTTCGTCAAAAGAGAGATCATGGTCCAGAGTAACTCAGAGGTCCTTCACAGTTTTATTCGAGAAGACTATACAACCATCCAGATTAATTGTCAGATTCAACAGAAGATCTCTTTGTTTCTTGGGACCTAGAACAAGCATCTCTGTTTTGTCCGAGTTTAAAAGTAGAACGTTTGCAGCCACCCATTTCCTTATGTCTGAAACACAGGCTTCTAGCGAGGGCAATTTTGGGCTTCACCATGTTTAATTGAAATGTACATCTGTGTGTCATCCGCATAGCAGTGAAAGTTAACATTTTGTTTTTGAATGACATCCCCAAGAGGTCAAATATATAGAGAAAACAATAGTGGTCCTAAAACGGAACCTTTAGGAACACCGAAATTTACAGTTGATTTGTCAGAGGACAAACCATTCACAGAGACAAACTGATATCTTTCCGACAGATACGATCTAAACCAGGCCAGAACTTGTCCGTGTAGACCAATTTGGGTTTCCAATCTCTCCAAAAGAATGTGGTGATCGATGGTATCTAAAGCAGCACTAAGGTCTAGGAGCACGAGGACAGATGCTCAGAGCCTTAGTCTGACGCCATTAAAAGGTCATTTACCACCTTCACAGGTGCAGTCTCAGTGCTATGATGGGGTCTAAAACCAGACTGAAGCATTTCGTATACATTGTTTGTCTTCAGGATGGCAGTGAGTTGCTGCGCAACAGCTTTTTCAAAAAAATTGAGAGGAATGGAAGATTCGATATAGGCTGATTAGTTTTTTATATTTTCTGGGTCAAGGTTTGGCTTTTTCAAGAGAGGCTTTATTACTGCCATTTTTAGTGTGTTTGGTATACATCCGGTGGATAGAGAGACGTTTATTATGTTCAACATAGGAGGGCCAAGCACAGGAAGCAGTTCTTTCAGTAGTTTAGTTGGAATAGGGTCCAGTATGCAGCTTGGAGGTTCAGAGGCCATGATTATTTTCATCAATGTGTCAAGAGATATAGTACTAAAACACTTGAGTGTCTCTCTTGATCCTAGGTCCTGGCAGAGTTGTGCAGACTCAGGACAACTGAGCTTTGGAGGAATACGCAGATTTAAAGAGGAGTCTGTAAATTGCTTTCTAATGATCATGATCTTTTCCTCAAAGAAGTTCATGAATTTATTACTGCTGAAGTGAAAGCCATCCTCTCTTGGGGAATGCTGCTTTGCGACATTATCAAAAATATATTTCGGATTGTTCTTATTTTCCTCAATTAAGTTGGAAAAATAGGATGATCGAGCAGCAGTGAGGGCTCTTCGATACTGCACGGTACTATCTTTCCAAGCTAGTCGGAAGACTTCCAGTTTGGTGTGGCACCATTTCCGTTCCAATTTTCTGGAAGCTTGCTTCAGAGCTCGGGTATTTTCTGTATACCAGGGAGCTAGTTTCTTATGACAAATGTTTTTAGTTTTTAGGGGTGCAACTGCATCTAGGGTATTGCGCAAGGTTAAATTGAGTTCCTCAGTTAGGTGGTTAACTGATTTTTGTCCTCTGATTTTTGTCCTCTGACATCCTTGGGTAGGCAGAGGGAGTCTGGGCATCAAGGCCATCAAGGAATCTTTGTGTTGTCTGAGAATTTATAGTCGGACATTTGATGCTCCTTGGTTGGGGTCTGAGCAGATTCTTTTTTTTGCAATTGCAAACGTAATAAAATGGTGGTCCGATAGTCCAGGATTATGAGGAAAAACATTAAGATCCACAACATTTATTCCATGGGACAAAACTAGGTCCAGAGTAGGACTGTGACAGTGAGTAGGTCCAGGGACGTGTTGGACAAAACCCACTGAGTCGATGATGGCTCCGAAAGCCTTTTGGAGTGGGTCTGTGGATTTTTCCATGTGAATACTAAAATCACCAAAAATTAGAATATTATCTGCTATGACTACAAGGTCCGATAGGAATTCAGGGAACTCAGTGAAGAACGCTGTATATGGCCCAGGAGGCCTGTAAACAGTAGCTATAAAAAGTGATTGAGTAGGCTGCATAGATTTCATGACTAGAAGCTCAAAAGACAAAAACGTGAGGCCTCATTTAAGCCATGTTTCAGTCAGGCCAATCAAATCAAGATTATGATCAGTGATTAGTCCATTGACTATAACTGCCTTTGAAGTGAGGGATCTAACATTAAGTAGCCCTATTTTGAGATGTGAGGTATCACGATCTCTTTCAATAATGGCAGGAATGGAGGAGGTCTTTATCCTAGTGAGATTGCTAAGGCGAACACCGCCATGTTTAATTTTGCCCAACCTAGGTCGAGGCACAGACACTGTCTCAATGGGGATAGCTGAGCTGACTACACTGACTGTGCTAGTGGCAGACCACTAAGCTGGCAGGCTGGCTAACAGCCTGCTGCCTGGCCTGCACCCTATTTCATTGTGGAGCTAGAGGATTTCGAGCCCTGTCTATGTTGGTAGATAAGATGAGAGCACCCCTCCAGCTAGAATGGATTCAGTCACTCCTCAGCAGGCCAGGCTTGTTCCTGTTTGTGGGTGAGTCCCAGAAAGAGGGCCAATTATCTACAAATTCTATCTTTCGGGAGGGGCAGAAAACAGTTTTCAACCAGCGATTGAGTTGTGAGATTGCTGTAGAGCTCATCACTCCCCCTAACTGGGAGAGGGCCAGAGACAATTACTCAATGCCGACACATCTTTCTAGCTGATTTACACGCTAAAGCTATGTTGCGCTTGGTGACCTCTGACTGTTTCATCCTAACATCGTTGGTGCCGATGTGGATAACAATATCTCTATACTCTCTACACTCGCCAGTTTTAGCTATAGCCTGCACCATCTTCAGATTAGCCTTAACGACAGTAGCCCTGCCCCCTGTTAAACAGTGTATGATCGCTGGATGATTTGTTTTAAGTCTAATACTGCGGGTAATGGAGTCGCCAATGACTAGGGTTTTCAATTTGTCAGAGCTAATGGTGGGAGGCTTCGGCGTCTCAGACCCCGTAATGGGAGGAGTAGAGACGAGAAGGCTCGGCCTCAGACTCCGAAGCGCTGCTTAATGGGGAAAACCGGTTGAAAGTTTCTGTCGGCTGAATGAGCGACACCGGATGAGCATTCCTACAGCATTTCCCTCCAGAAGCCATGAGAAAATTGTCCGGCTGCGGGGACGAGGGGATTTGCGAGGGGATTTGTACTAACGTTATTATCTGTACTTACTGGTGGCACAGACACTGTTTCATTCTTTCCTACACTGAAATTACCCTTGCCTAACGATTGCGTCTGAAACTGGGCTTGCAGCACAACTATCCTCGCCGTAAGGCGATTGTTCTCCTGTATATTATGAGTACAGCGACTGCAATTAGAAGGCATCGTGTTAATGTTACTACTTAGCTTCGGCTGTTATAGGTCCTGACGAACCATGTCCGGAGTGAAAAAGTTGAATGAAAAAAAAGTTGAGTGAGGGAAAACTAAAAATATAAACGGTAATTAAAAAGTAAAAACCGTAAAGTTGTCAGGTAGCAAAGGAAGGTTGGCAACAAAACGCACAGCAACACGTAAACAAGTCTGCAAGTTGTGACCGGAAATGACAAGGTGAAACAAACGTTACTGTTTTAACATACACAATCCATGTCTTCTTCGGTGAGGTTTAACGGTGGTTCGCATCCAATATGTTGCATTTCCACTGAACTATAGTATAGATCCATTACACTTTGCGATGGGAAATGGAAACCGAATAATATACATATATTTTAATTACCCTACCAACTAACCCTATACTCATTAAAACGCATCAGCTTATTCCACTACTAACCCTATCTGATCCTACCCCAGGCCAACGGCCTGAGAGGACAGGACACTACCACTCAACACACAATGTAACTCTTCTGAAGTCAAATCTCCTTCCCCAAGTACTTCTCTGCAGCTGCCACCACAACATCTATTTTCGGTGATTTACGTTTAATTTCTACAGTAAAGTTGATAACCATTGCCATGAACACTAAGAAGCCAACCTTATTAAAGCATATATCACTCATTGGCCTATCCCTCTGTGCTGGCACAGATCTGCTATTCGCAGGGAACCTCTCCGAATCCCTCACCCATGACCCATCCTCCTCTACTTTCTTCACTGCCTCAGCATAAGACACCTTCTGCACTACTCTGGCTCTAGCTACTTCAACCTGCCTTTGTTGCATTTGACCGATCCCCAGCAACATGTGCACCCCTGCAGTTGACACACACCTTTATCCACTGAAACTACACAACCCTCTATCCCATGCCCTCTTGCACACTTCCCACATCTTGGAATCTCCCTCCTACACACTACTGCGACATGACCATACATGTTACACCAGAAACAGCGCAGTGGACTTGCCACAAACGCTCTAACAGGGTAACTGATATATCCTGACATGACCTTGTCTGGTAAAGACTGACTCCAGACGGCAAACACCAGAAATAGCAAGAAACAGATCTTCAAATCAAATCAAATCAAATTTATTTATATAGCCCTTCGTACATCAGCTGATATCTCAAAGTGCTGTACAGAAACCCAGCCTAAAACCCCAAACAGCAAACAATGCAGGTGTAAAAGCACGGTGGCTAGGAAAAACTCCCTAGAAAGGCCAAAACCTAGGAAGAAACCTAGAGAGGAACCAGGCTATGTGGGGTGGCCAGTCCTCTTCTGGCTGTGCCGGGTAGAGATTATAACAGAACATGACCAAGATGTTCAAATGTTCATAAATGACCAGCATGGTCGAATAATAATAAGGCAGAACAGTTGAAACTGGAGCAGCAGCACAGTCAGGTAGACTGAGGACAGCAAGGAGTCATCATGTCAGGTAGTCCTGGGGCACGGTCCTAGGGCTCAGGTCCTCCGAGAGAGAGAAAGAAAGAGAGAATTAGAGAGAGCATATGTGGGGTGGCCAGTCCTCTTCTGGCTGTGCCGGGTGGAGATTATAACAGAACGTGGCCAAGATGTTCAAATGTTCATAAATGACCAGCATGGTTGAATAATAGTAAGGCAGAACAGTTGAAACTGGAGCAGCAGCATGGCCAGGTGGACTGGGGACAGCAAGGAGTCATCATGTCAGGTAGTCCTGGGACATGGTCCTAGGGCCCAGGCCAGTTGAAACTGGAGCAGCAGCATGGCCAGGTGGACTGGGGACAGCAAGGAGTCATCATGTCAGGTAGTCCTGGGGCATGGTCCTAGGGCTCAGGTCCTCCGAGAGAGAGAAAGAAAGAGAGAAGGAGAGAATTAGAGAACGCACACTTAGATTCACACAGGACACCGAATAGGACAGGAGAAGTACTCCAGATATAACAAACTGACCCTAGCCCCGACACATAAACTAATGCAGCATAAATACTGGAGGCTGAGACAGGAGGGGTCAGGAGACACTGTGGCCCCATCCGAGGACACCCCGGACAGGGCCAAACAGGAAGGATATAACCCCACCCACTTTGCCAAAGCACAGCCCCACACCACTAGAGGGATATCTTCAACCACCAACTTACCATCCTGAGACAAGGCCGAGTATAGCCCACAAAGATCTCCGCCACAGCTCAACCCAAGGGGGGCGCCAACCCAGACAGGCCGACCACAACAGTGAATCAACCCACCCAGGTGACGCACCCCCAGGGACGGCATGAGAGAGCCCCAGTAAGCCAGTGACTCAGCCCCGTAACAGGGTAGAGGCAGAGAATCCCAGTGGAAAGAGGGGAATCGGCCAGGCAGAGACAGCAAGGGCGGTTCGTTGCTCCAGAGCCTTTCCGTTCACCTTCCCACTCCTGGGCCAGACTACACTCAATCATATGACCCACTGAAGAGATGAGTCTTCAGTAAAGACTTAAAGGTTGAGACCGAGTTTGCGTCTCTGACATGGGTAGGCAGACCGTTCCATAAAAATGGAGCTCTATAGGAGAAAGCCCTGCCTCCAGCTGTTTGCTTAGAAATTCTAGGGACAATTAGGAGGCCTGCGTCTTGTGACCGTAGCGTACCTGTAGGTATGTACGGCAGGACCAAATCAGAGAGATAGGTAGGAGCAAGCCCATGTAATGCTTTGTAGGTTAGCAGTAAAACCTTGAAATCAGCCCTTGCTTTGACAGGAAGCCAGTGTAGAGAGGCTAGCACTGGAGTAATATGATCAAATTTTTTGGTTCTAGTCAGGATTCTAGCAGCCGTATTCAGCACTAACTGAAGTTTATTTAGTGCTTTATCCGGGTAGCCGGAAAATAGAGCATTGCAGTAGTCTAACCTAGAAGTGACAAAAGCATGGATTAATTTTTCTGCATCATTTTTGGACAGAAAGTTTCTGATTGTTCAATGTTACGTAGATGGAAAAAAGCTGTCCTCGAAATGGTCTTGATATGTTCTTCAAAAGAGAGATCAGGGTCCAGAGTAACGCCGAGGTCCTTCACAGTTTTATTTGAGACGACTGTACAACCATTAAGATTAATTGTCAGATTCAACAGAAGATCTCTTTGTTTCTTGGGACCTAGAACAAGCATCTCTGTTTTGTCCGAGTTTAATAGTAGAAAGTTTGCAGCCATCCACTTCCTTATGTCTGAAACACATGCTTCTAGCGAGGGCAATTTTGGGGCTTCACCATGTTTCATTGAAATGTACAGCTGTGTGTCATCCGCATAGCAGTGAAAGTTAACATTATGTTTTCGAATAACATCCCCAAGAGGTAAAATATATAGTGAAAACAATAGTGGTCCTAAAACAGAACCTTGAGGAACACCGAAATTTACAGTTGATTTGTCAGAGGACAAACCATTCACAGAGACAAACTGATATCTTTCCGACAGATAAGATCTAAACCAGGCCAGAACATGTCCGTGTAGACCAATTTGGGTTTCCAATCTCTCCAAAAGAATGTGGTGATCGATGGTATCAAAAGCAGCACTAAGGTCTAGGAGCACGAGGACAGATGCAGAGCCTCGGTCCGTTGCCATTAAAATGTCATTTACCACCTTCACAAGTGCCGTCTCAGTGCTATGATGGGGTCTAAAACCAGACTGAAGCATTTCGTATACATTGTTTGTCTTCAGGAAGGCAGTGAGTTGCTGCGCAACAGCCTTCTCTAAAATTTTTGAGAGGAATGGAAGATTCGATATAGGCCGATAGTTTTTTATATTTTCTGGGTCAAGGTTTGGCTTTTTCAAGAGAGGCTTTATTACTGCCACTTTTAGTGAGTTTGGTACACATCCAGTGGATAGAGAGCCGTTTATTATGTTCAACATAGGAGGGCCAAGCACAGGAAGCAGCTCTTTCAGTAGTTTAGTTGGAATAGGGTCCAGTATGCAGCTTGAAGGTTTAGAGGCCATGATTATTTTCATCATTGTGTCAAGAGATATAGTACTAAAAGACTTGAGCGTCTCTCTTGATCCTAGGTCCTGGCAGAGTTGTGCAGACTCAGGACAACTGAGGTTTGGAGGAATACGCAGGTTTAAAGAGGAGTCCGTAATTTGCTTTCTAATAATCATAATCTTTTCCTCAAAGAAGTTCATGAATTTATCACTGCTAAAGTGAAAGTCATCCTCTCTTGGGGAATGCTGCTTTTTAGTTAGCTTTGCGACAGTATCAAAAAGGAATTTCGGATTGTTCTTATTTTCCTCAATTAAGTTAGAAAAATAGGATGATCGAGCAGCAGTAAGGGCTCTTCGGTACTGCACGGTACCGTCCTTCCAAGCTAGTCGGAAGACTTCCAGTTTGGTGTGGCGCCATTTCCGTTCCAATTTTCTGAAGCTTGCTTCAGAGCTCGGGTATTTTCTGTGTACCAGGGAGCTAGTTTCTTATGAGACATTTTTTTAGTTTTTAGGGGTGCAACTGCATCTAGGGTATTGCGCAAGGTTAAATTGAGATACTCAGTTAGGTGGTTAACGGATTTTTGTCCTCTGGCGTCCTTGGGTAGGCAGAGGGAGTCTGGAAGGGCATCAAGGAATCTTTGTGTTGTCTGTGAATTTATAGCACGACTTTTGATGTTCCTTGGTTGGGGTCTGAGCAGATTATTTGTTGCAATTGCAAACGTAATAAAATGGTGGTCCGATAGTCCAGGATTATGAGGAAAAACATTAAGATCCACAACATTTATTCCATGGGACAAAACTAGGTCCAGCGTATGACTGTGACAGTGAGTGGGTCCAGAGACATGTTGGACAAAACCCACTGAGTCGATGATGGTGATCTTGACTTAAGTTGCGTTGCACAGAGCGTCCTGCTCACTCTGATCTGAAGAAACATAAAGAAACATTACAAGCCCACTTCGGGTTACCTTCATCGACTCAACAGCACCAACCATCTTTTCCACCCAACCTGAAACCACCCATGGATTAGCCAAAAGGACAGGTTCCACCCTCTTCAAAAATCTCACTCCCACTGGACCAAACGTATCTTTATCATAACCATGTCCATCAATGCAATGCTCGGGCTCCGAGTTCCTCACAACACCTTCTACCACTTCCATTTCACCTCCAGAACTCAAACTGGCGTCCGGCTCACTCTGTTTGAATTTGACACCAATCTTCCTCGATATACCATCTCCCTTGTTATTGTTCGCTTCAACAGATTCAGACACATTCTCTGCCTCCCTCAGTCTTTTCAATATTCAACTTTTCCAAGCCGACATCTCTTTTTAGCGAGAGACCTGCTAAGCCCTGTAGTCCCTCTACCTCTTCTTGGATGGTGTTTACCGGCGGTTGGCATCCAATGTTAATGCTGCATTGCCGACACCAGCTGGACAGGGTGTTGAATAAGAAACTAAAGAAACTTTGTGGGAAAACGACATCATACAAAATGAAGCACGTCAACTAAGAAAACCCATCCCACTTCTTCAATCACTGTCCACTCCAAAATACATCCCAACACAGGCTCAGGGGCCTGTGATGGCAGAACATTCACCGACAGGATTTCATGCACGGCCTCGGCTGTGAAATCACTTAGAATGTCTTAGACTTCTTCTCTGCTGGTGCTGTACAGTTTATGACCATTGCAATCGATAATCCAAATTCCCCTTTTTAACATGTAGCATTTCACTATCCCTCAGTAGATGAGAAACCTTCACTAGTCGTGATAGCTAAGAATGATAATCAGTCTCTGTCACTGGTGTAATGTCATTTTTATTACATCATCATTTCTCATTCAAAATGTGTTCCTACAGATGTAGGCTTAGCCTATAGAATATTATTACAGAATATAAGAGCGTCTGCTAAATGACTTAAATGTAAATATGCAGAAAGGAAAGGGAAAGGGGGATACCTAGTCAGTTGTCCAACTGAATGTATTAAACTGAAATGTGTCTTCCTCATTTAACCCAACCCCTCTGAATCAGAGAGATGCAGGGGGCTGTCTGAATTGACATCCACGTCTTCGGCTCCCGGGGAACAGGGTGTTGACTGCCTTGCTCAGGGCCAGAATGACAGATTTTTACCTTGTCAGCTCTGGGATTTGATCCAGCAACCTTCCGGTTACTGGCCCAACACTCAATACATACTCCAATTGGAACGTTGGCCTAAGCCCTACACATATTGTCTCAAGAAAATGTATATTTTTAATACCCTCAAACACCAACTTAGGCATACCTCGTTTCAAAATAGGCCATCATCACTGTCAATCGTGAATGATAATTCTTCCCGTTTTATCTGTGAAAAGTCCAGACTGTGTAGGCAAGCCAATCATTTGATCTCATTCAGTTTCATGGGAATATGCATTTAGATCTGTTTGAATTACTGTTTGGTGAGCAAATTATAGTAGATGGTGTTAAACTGTTAGTCTTTGTTGTATTTTGTTTTAATCAAAGAATATATCCTTTCTTGTGGCACGCGCAGTTGAGTGTTGGCCGCATTAGGAAAGAAATGTGACAATTTAGCTTCAGCTAACCATGATAAAATCTCACTAGAAATGAAGAGGTGTTTTTGGCGTAAAAATAACATTACGCCAAAATAGTAACTATGCTATGCTTTTGTATTAGTTTATGTTATGTAAAATACTAATTCATCATAATTTAGGGATCTTGTGGGACATTGATTCAGCTTCAGAAATCATTTTCCAGATAGATTTTTCTCAGCTCCGTGTATTCTCAAATTTGAAAGAGTAAGGGAGTGCCGCTCCCTTGTGTTCCGGCAGCATTACTCCCCTGGTCTCTGTATGCATCTGTTTGCTGAATTATTGAGCAGTGAAAGGTATCATAAGAGATGCCTCCGTTATCTCCACTTACTCTTACCATGCTCCCTCCACAGCTGTCGTTCGGTGTGCATAAGGTTCAGATGAAGTTCCTCCACCTCTTGAGCACAGAGGCCAGTCAGGACATTACCTTCCACTGTCTGAGTGACCCTCCCTTCAGCCCCACAAACACCTACAGTGCTGACGACCCAGGACAGGAGTATCAGGCCAGACCAAGGTTTAGGGGATGGAACGGACAGATGTTTGAGGCAGACACTCTACTTGAACCTCACATGCTACTAGACGAATGCAGGGTAAGGAGCCGGAGAGAGGAAGAGATATATGATGATTTCACTTCAGACCTGGGCCTGCATTCATAAAGTATTTCAAAGTAGCATTGCTAATCTAGGATCAGGTCCTCCCTGTCCATGTAATCTTATTCATTATAATCTAAAAGGCAAAACTGATCCTAGATCAGCACTCCTACTTTGAGACTTTGTGAATACGGGCATCCATTGTGTGTCAATGACTTCATATGGTATATTTTCCCTTCTAGATCCAAGATGGCAGCTGGCACCAGTCACGCTTCCTCTTCCATACTCAGGACAGCTACGAGCTCCCCATCATTGATATACAGGAGCAACCTTTGTCACAGTCCAACGATCTGCGCCACCTCGAGGTGGGACCTGTCTGCTTCCTGTGAGGTCATTATCCATCGCTAGCCTGCCTGTCCAAAATATAAACTATAAAAAACAAGTATGACATAAGCAGGCCAAAATGGCTGCTCACCAAACCAAAGAGAGATCTCTATAAGCCCAAGCAGAGTTGGTCAGGTCTGCTCCCCCACGTGGGAGACCCTTTATGGAGTGTTAGCGAGTGTCAAACGCCCTGTCCAATCGATGGCAGACTTCTGTGGAAGAACTCAGTCCATAGCAAACTAGGCCAGCTTACAGTAAGATGGCCTCAGGAGAGCAGTGTATACCAATATTTATCAAATAAATGTGTAAAGTGTGCCTGTTTGGTTTTTGTTTTTCAAAAGGTGCTTGAGTTCGTTGGACAGTTGGTCCCTGAACTCAGGACAGGGCTCATCCACACAACACCGTCCTAAAACTCAAATCCTGTGCCTCCCTCCCTACTGCCCACCCCCATCCTCCTTCTCCCCCATATTCACCCTCCCAGCCATCCTCAGAAGGGGCCTAGCTATCTGAAGGAAAGCTCTAGGGGCTTTGTAACAGGAATACTGTACAACAAAAGCTTCCTAAGAGTGCAATAGCTTGTGAATTAAGAGTGAGAGATTTCATATTGCAATTTCAATCAAAGGTCAACTGCCAGCTCGGACCGCAATTTTGTTTATTTTTAATGTTTGAATCTGTTGTCCAACACAGCTGGATGTTTACACCTTGGGTAAGTCCAAAATGGCACCATATTCCCTATGTAATGCACTAGGTTTAACCAGGGCACATAGAGCTCAAATGTAGTGCACTAAATCAGGAATATGGTTATATTTTGGACACTTGTGTGCAAGACCCTTGAAAGATGGTGCTCTACCTCCTGCTTGTATGCCTTCTATAGGTGCTAGTGTCAAGTAATTCTTTGTCCTTATGTACCGGTTACATCAAGATCTGTTGTAAGAGTACTTATTTGAAATTTATATGAAACATTTGTTGATGAATTACATATTTCTTAGCTTTTACTCTTCATTTTATTTGGTAGGTGGTAACGTAACCTATCATTGGTGCTGCAACAGACACAAGAGCATGAGACATCAGTGAGTTGTGAGACATTTTTCCTGTGTATATTTTGACATTATATTGTTGATTATTTATATCCTTTGTTTTTGTTCACATTACTGTACCCCAATAAATTATACTCTCAGAGATCTATTTGGTCAACTCCAACTTAGTCCAAATAACTATTTATGTCAAAAATGGTATTTGTATACTATGTACACACATTATGTGACTGTTCATTGTATATGTTCACATTCACTACAATGGGGGTTGATAGCTCATACTGGCAGCTAGCATAGGCCAGAGTCAGAACACATCAGAAATAGCAATGATCTTGTTCTTAAGTTATGTTACGTTGAAAAGTGTAATTAAATAAGTAAATGCTCTCGAGGAATAAAGTTAAAATTGTGTAAATATGAAATATATTGACATTAAATAAATGAAATGTTTTAATCCCAAAATAGTAAATACCGTCTTGTTATTTTGTTGATGTTCATAACAGTATTTCTGAAGTCCAACAGTGAGCTGGTTAAAAACTGCAATTAGAGATAGCTACTTATCATTAGCAGCGCAACTTCAGATTTCCAATACTCATAAGTCTCTATTATTTTTCCAAATTTTGAGAAGTCCAAGTCCAACACGCCCCTCTGGCATCAAACTCAAAAATCTGTTTTTCATTGAAATGGTTTGAATTCTTGACACCCACTCTCTCAGTTCCAGCAACATTTAAACTTCGCTGGAAGCTGTATAGATACTGGTAACATGGAGAGTTACTGGTAATAAGGAGTTTTTTTTTACGATTAAAAACAATGCATGCAATGTAGGCTACATATAAACATCACTTGGGCTTTTCCTTCTTAACACAATACTAGCATGGACCTTTAAACTTGACAAAGATCCTATGGAATGACAAGCACTGTGTACCATGGATAGGGACAATGCAAATAAACTATGAGAAACAAAATGGCTGACTTCCCTTGAGATAGATACTAAGAACAGTTTGGATTCAGATGTTTGCTCTTGTTTGACCTGACTTTGATACTGTTGCTTTTGTCTCCTCCAAACAAAGATACAAGAAAAACAATGCATATTTTGTTAATTTCTTTTCATTAGACATCAGCTCATCTGTCCTGGGCCTGGTCAGTCTGGGTTAGAAAGGCTTTAGTTTTATAATGGTCAGCTTCAGTCCTCAGAACAACACAGCTCCTATTGATGTACATGGGCCTACACACAGAGTAAGAGAGAGGCTGGCTGACAGACAGCACATGGTAGAGAGGGGGGGTCTTCCACGCATCAAATGTCCTGTATTACACGAATACCAACACCAGGGGGCGCTTTTTTGCATTGTCAAGACAAACCGGAATACATCCGTCACATATTTTTCTCCACGTATAGCGGAAGACGGTAAACTTCAGACTGCTTTGATTGAAACAGAGCTTCGAGACAGTAATTTCTAGAAATGTGTACAAGTATGCTGTCTTCGGTGGATACAGTCGCAGCTGCTGAAAGCCACGTCGAGAATGACCGTCTGGGAGACGAACTCAAAGGAAACAAAATAAAACTATCCCTGGCAAAGTAAGAAGGCAGCTAGCTAGCTAAGCTAACGGTTGGTGGGCTAGATGGTGTCTAAGCTCAATAACACAGCAAGCTAGCTTACCTAGCCATAGTGATTACTACTATCTTACCTTGCTATGTCTCTGAATGTATGTAAAATAATTGTGGCAGGTCATATTTGTAGCTAAAATAACAAGCTATAAGGAAAGCACATGGGTTACCACGTGCTGTGATGTCCACGCCCCTTTGAGTCTGGCGATGTCGAGTGTTTGTTGAACATGATTTATAATTTATTTCCTACAGTTGTGGTGTGTGTGGCTCTGAAGTGGCGAATTATAGATGTCCCGGCTGCCTCAAACACTCGTGCAGGTAAGAGGAGAGACATATTGTGCATCTCAATAGTATAAAGTGACTTGCTCTCCCTTTAATTCATGTGCACTGATAGGAAAGACAATGGGAAGCTGTGAGGTTCTGTGTTATACACTATAGCCCTTACCATATCATATGTGATGGAATAATATTTGCTGTTTTCGAATTGAAGCAACCTTAACAAAGCTCTCAATTCTATATTCCTCGTGTCCTTTCTTCTCCTCTCCTTAAAACTCAAGCTGTTTATAAGACTATGGCTGTGTGTCCCCCAATTGGCACATTTTCCCCTATAGGTCTATTGCACTACTCAGCCTCTGGTCAAAAGTACTGCCAATCAGCCCTGCTCAAAGGTAGTCTACTATATAGGGGAAATGGTGCCATTTGGGGCTCAACCCATCTCCCCGGGTGTTTAAGAACCTCTACTTATTTTAATATCAAGATGGAAGCAATTTATCTTCAGGTTTTTATAACAAGGTCAGTGTTAAAAAAAACATGTTTTAAGATTAGGTGGTGGGCTAGACTGCACCTCCTCCAAGGTCAGAAATTGATTGGGTAACCCTTCTACAGCCAAGATGACAGTAAAGCCTAGGCCTAAATCAAAGGATTTTCAGCTATGTAACAAAAATGTGAAGGTAGGCTATTCTTGAGTGCTGTCAGTGTAGGTATGTGCAAGTAAGACAATTGTATCAGTGTTTTTGAAAGATGGACATGTCCAGGTGATTCATCTCAACTGTGGTATGAAGCTATAAAATCCAAGTCCCAGAAAGCAAGTGAAGCCTACTTAGAAATACCTTTCAGCTTTCAATCTCAGCCTGAATGGCACTATCAAAATTGCTCCTTCTCACATCTCTATAAGATTTAGAGGTAATTTTCACATTTCTCAAATGGCTCCCCATTGTTGTGGGCAGCCATTGACATTCCCCAAATAGTTTGTGGAGATGGTCTGAAAGACCCCTGCCAAGTACCTCTCTGTCAGCAAGTGTCTGAAATGGATTGTGATTTATGAATGTCTGTGTTTGGATCACATCCCAACTGTTCATTAAAAGAAACAAGGCCCTAGAGAGAACCACACCAAGATCCCTTGACATTATTATGGACGTTTTCATTTAGAGTCTGCAGTCCTACCACGGATGAAAATGGGACTACAGATTCAAATTAGCTACACTATATATGTGGACACCAACTTGTTGAACATCTCATTCCAAGATCATGGGCACTAATATGGAGTTGGTCCCCCAATATGCTGCTTATAACAGCCTCCACTCTTCTGGGAAGGCTTTCCACTAGATATCTGTATGGACATTGCTTTGTGCAAAGGGGCATTATCCCGCTGAAACAGGGAAGGGCCTTCCTCAAACTGTTGGCACAAAGTTGGAAGCGCAGAATCGTCTAGAATGTCATTGTATGCTATAGCATTAAGATTTCCCTTCAGCGGAACTAAGGGGCCTAGCCCAAACTATGAAAAAACAGCCGCAGAACATTATTCCTCCTCCACCAAACTTTAGTTAGCACTATACATTCGGGCAGGTAGCATTCTCCTGGCATCTGCCAAACCCAGATTCGTGTCTCGTACTGCCAGATAGTGAAGCGTGATTCATCACTCCAGAGAACGTGTTTCCACTGCTCCAGAGGTTAATGGCCGCAAGCTTTACACCACTCAACGCTTGGCATTGCACATGGTGATCTTAGGCTTGTGTGCAGCTGCTCGCCCATGGAAACCAATTTCATGAAGCTCCTGACAAATAGTTATTGTGCTGACATTGCTTCCAGAGGCAGTTTGGAACTTAGTAGTGAGTGTTGCAAACGAGGATAGACCATTTTTACGCGCTTCAGCACTCGGCCGGCCCATTCTGTGAGCATGCGTCTCATTCCACTTTGCGGCTGAGCCGTTGTTGCTCCTAGACGTTTCCACTTCATAATAAACTCATCAAAAAAAAGAAACATCCTCTCACTGTCAACTGCGTTTATTTTCAGCAAACTTAACGTGTAAATATTTGTATGGCCTTAAGACTCAACAACTGAGACATAAACTGAACAAGTTCGACAGAAATTTAATAATTTGTCCCTGAACAAAGGGGGGTCACAATCAAAATTAACAGTCAGTATCTGGTGTGGCAAGCAGCTGCATTAAGTACTGCAGTGCATCTCCATATGGACTGCACCAGATTTGCCAGTACTTGCTGTGAGATGTTACCCCACTCTTCCACCAAGGCACCTGCAAGTTCCTGGACTTTTCTGGGGGGAATGGCCCTAGCCCTCACCCTCCGATCCAACAGGTCCCACACGTGCTCAATGGGATTGAGATCCGGGATTTTCGCTGGCCATGGCAGAACACCAACATTCCTGTCTTGCAGGAAATCAAGCACAGAACGAGCAGTATGGCTGGTGGCATTGTCATGCTAGAGGGTCATGTCAGAATGAGCCTGCAAGAAGGGTACCACATGAGGGAGGAGGATGTCTTCCCTGTAACGCACAGCGTTGAGATTACCTGCAATGACAAGCGCAGTCTGATGATGCTGTGACACACTGCCCCAGACCATGACGGACCCTCCACCTCCAAATCAATCCCACTCCAGAGTACAGGCCTCGGTGTAACGCTCATTCCTTTGACGATAAATGTGAATCCGACCATAACCCCTGGTGAGACAAAACCGTGACTTGTCAGTGAAGATAACTTTTTGCCAGTCCTGTCTGGTCCAGCGGCGGTGGGTTTGTGCCCATAGGCGACGTTGTTCCCGGTGATGTCTGGTGAGGACTTGCCTTACAACAGGCCTACAAGCCAAGCCTCTCTCAGCCTATTGTGGGCAGTCTGAGCACTGATGGATGGATTGTGCTTTCCTGTAACTCGGGCAGGTGTTACACGTGGTCTGCCACGGCGAGGACAATCAGCTGTCCTCCCTGTAGCGCTGTTTTAAAGCATGTTCGTTCAATATGGTTATTACTCTGTTACACATCCTTATCAAAAAGAGTATGTGGGAATTGCAATTTATTGCCCTGGCCACATCTGCAGTACTCATGCTTCCTTGCAGCATGCCTAAGGCACGTTCACGCAGATGAGCAGGGACCCTGGGCATCTTTCTTTTGGTGTTTTTCCAGAGTCGGTAGAAAGGCCTCTTTAGTGTCTTAAGTTTTCATAACTGTGACCTTAATTGCCTACCGTCTGTAAGCTGTTAGTGTCTTAACGTCCGTTCCACAGGTGCATGTTTATGGTTCATTGAACAAGCATGGGAAACAGTGTTAAACCCTTTACAATGAATATCTGTGATGTTTTTTTGGATTTTTACGACTTATCTTTGAAAGACTGGGCCCTGAAAAAGGGACGTTTTTTGTTGTTGTTGCTGAGTTTAGTAGGACTTACAGTTGACCGGGGCAGCTCTAGCAGGGCAGAAATTTGACAAACTGACTTGTTGGGAAGGTGGCATCCTATTACGGTGCAACGTTGAAAGTCACTGAGCTCTTCAGTAAGGCCACTCTACTGCCAGTGTTTTTGTCTATGGAGATTGCATGGCTGGGTGCTCGATTTTATACACCTTTCAGCAATGTATGTGGCTGAAATAGCCAAACCCACTAATGTGAACGGGTATCCACATACTTGTGTGTTAGTTGGCCTTGGAGTTAGTAATAATATAAACTAGCTGGTGTCAACCAGTTATAGGCCTTGGAGTTAGTAATAATATAAACTAGCTGGTGTCAACCAGTTATAGGCCTTGGTGTTAGTAATAATATAAACTAGCTGGTGTCAACCAGTTATAGGCCTTGGGAGTTAGTAATAATATAAACTAGCTGGTGTCAACCAGTTATAGGCCTTGGTGTTAGTAATAATATAAACTAGCTGGTGTCAACCAGTTATAGGCCTTGGAGTTAGTAATAATATAAACTAGCTGGTGTCAACCAGTTATAGGCCTTGGGAGTTAGTAATAATATAAACTAGCTGGTGTCAACCAGTTATAGGCCTTGGTGTTAGTAATAATATAAACTAGCTGGTGTCAACCAGTTATAGGCCTTGGAGTTAGTAATAATATAAACTAGCTGGTGTCAACCAGTTATAGGCCTTGGTGTTAGTAATAATATAAACTAGCTGGTGTCAACCAGTTATAGGCCTTGGAGTTAGTAATAATATAAACTAGCTGGTGTCAACCAGTTATAGGCCTTGGTGTTAGTAATAATATAAACTAGCTGGTGTCAACCAGTTATAGGCCTTGGAGTTAGTAATAATATAAACTAGCTGGTGTCAACCAGTTATAGGCCTTGGTGTTAGTAATAATATAAACTAGCTGGTGTCAACCAGTTATAGGCCTTGGAGTTAGTAATAATATAAACTAGCTGGTGTCAACCAGTTATAGGCCTTGGTGTTAGTAATAATATAAACTAGCTGGTGTCAACCAGTTATAGGCCTTGGAGTTAGTAATAATATAAACTAGCTGGTGTCAACCAGTTATAGGCCTTGGAGTTAGTAATAATATAAACTAGCTGGTGTCAACCAGTTATAGGCCTTGGAGTTAGTAATAATATAAACTAGCTGGTGTCAACCAGTTATAGGCCTTGGTGTTAGTAATAATATAAACTAGCTGGTGTCAACCAGTTATAGGCCTTGGAGTTAGTAATAATATAAACTAGCTGGTGTCAACCAGTTATAGGCCTTGGAGTTAGTAATAATATAAACTAGCTGGTGTCAACCAGTTATAGGCCTTGGTGTTAGTAATAATATAAACTAGCTGGTGTCAACCAGTTATAGGCCTTGGAGTTAGTAATAATATAAACTAGCTGGTGTCAACCAGTTATAGGCCTTGGAGTTAGTAATAATATAAACTAGCTGGTGTCAACCAGTTATAGGCCTTGGTGTTAGTAATAATATAAACTAGCTGGTGTCAACCAGTTATAGGCCTTGGAGTTAGTAATAATATAAACTAGCTGGTGTCAACCAGTTATAGGCCTTGGTGTTAGTAATAATATAAACTAGCTGGTGTCAACCAGTTATAGGCCTTGGAGTTAGTAATAATATAAACTAGCTGGTGTCAACCAGTTATAGGCCTTGGTGTTAGTAATAATATAAACTAGCTGGTGTCAACCAGTTATAGGCCTTGGAGTTAGTAATAATATAAACTAGCTGGTGTCAACCAGTTATAGGCCTTGGTGTTAGTAATAATATAAACTAGCTGGTGTCAACCAGTTATAGGCCTTGGAGTTAGTAATAATATAAACTAGCTGGTGTCAACCAGTTATAGGCCTTGGTGTTAGTAATAATATAAACTAGCTGGTGTCAACCAGTTATAGGCCTTGGAGTTAGTAATAATATAAACTAGCTGGTGTCAACCAGTTATAGGCCTTGGAGTTAGTAATAATATAAACTAGCTGGTGTCAACCAGTTATAGGCCTTGGAGTTAGTAATAATATAAACTAGCTGGTGTCAACCAGTTATAGGCCTTGGTGTTAGTAATAATATAAACTAGCTGGTGTCAACCAGTTATAGGCCTTGAGTTAGTAATAATATAAACTAGCTGGTGTCAACCAGTTATAGGCCTTGGAGTTAGTAATAATATAAACTAGCTGGTGTCAACCAGTTATAGGCCTTGGTGTTAGTAATAATATAAACTAGCTGGTGTCAACCAGTTATAGGCCTTGGTGTTAGTAATAATATAAACTAGCTGGTGTCAACCAGTTATAGGCCTTGGAGTTAGTAATAATATAAACTAGCTGGTGTCAACCAGTTATAGGCCTTGGTGTTAGTAATAATATAAACTAGCTGGTGTCAACCAGTTATAGGCCTTGGAGTTAGTAATAATATAAACTAGCTGGTGTCAACCAGTTATAGGCCTTGGTGTTAGTAATAATATAAACTAGCTGGTGTCAACCAGTTATAGGCCTTGAGTTAGTAATAATATAAACTAGCTGGTGTCAACCAGTTATAGGCCTTGGAGTTAGTAATAATATAAACTAGCTGGTGTCAACCAGTTATAGGCCTTGGTGTTAGTAATAATATAAACTAGCTGGTGTCAACCAGTTATAGGCCTTGGTGTTAGTAATAATATAAACTAGCTGGTGTCAACCAGTTATAGGCCTTGGAGTTAGTAATAATATAAACTAGCTGGTGTCAACCAGTTATAGGCCTTGGTGTTAGTAATAATATAAACTAGCTGGTGTCAACCAGTTATAGGCCTTGGAGTTAGTAATAATATAAACTAGCTGGTGTCAACCAGTTATAGGCCTTGGAGTTAGTAATAATATAAACTAGCTGGTGTCAACCAGTTATAGGCCTAACTCGTTTATAGTTCCCTTACCCAATCACTCACACAGTGAGTCTCAGGTGAAACCGACGTAGAGGATTTCAATCTGTCAGAGGAGAGGAAGAGAAAGGTCTTCCTTCAGTGGCACACAGACATTTCCCAGCATGCAGTGAGACATCTCCAGTCTGATTTACGCCTCTACATCATTCTGCCTTCTATCCCCAGTCTTCTGTTCTCCATCCTTCCATCCCCAGTCTTCTGCTACCATAATGCAACTCTACCCATAGTGAAAGACGGGGTTCTGCTCTGCATTTTTCCAGACCTGCTGTTAGTTCTAAGTAGCCACTTTATTAAGAAAATTGCAGAGTTTGTGTTCTACAATGTGCCTAAATGGATGCTTTGTCCTTGGACATACAGCTGATACTGTGTCAGTATGTTGTGTTCATGGATGAACCAAAACCTCTACACAGCTTCTTTTCTCGCTATAGTTCTAGTGCTGACTGTACCAGAAGAGCAAACTTTGATAAAATGTCCTCTTTTATTTTTTGGATTTTTAACCTAGCTTGCCCTGTGTGAAGAAGCACAAAGAGGAGTCAGGATGCAGTGGAGTTCGAGATAAGACTGCCTTTGTGGCCCTGTCCAAGATGGATGAGATGAACCTACTCAGCGGTGAGACACTCCCTCTGCTGTGTGCGCATGCATGCGTGTGTAATGGTCAGGTTTGTGGATGGCATGACTCCCTGGAAAGCACTGATTGTTGTTGAGTGAATGGACTATCCTGGCTAAACAAAGATTCATTGAATTGTGTGTAACTGTGGTCTCCTTTGTGGCCCTTCTAGACTACAGGTTCCTTGAGGACACGGGGAGGCTGGCAGACAGCGCCAACAGAGATTCCCTGGTCCGCGGCCCTCCTGTTAACTTTAGAGTAAGTCATTCATCCACCACCTCTCATTTAATTGATTGAATTTGTGATATATTTATATCAGACAACTCTACATGGTGAGGGAGAAACTCACATCAACCACAAGTTTGACAGTGGGACAGGCGGGGTGACGGAGTAGGATGATTCCTTCTATCGGGCTCACACCAGAAAGACTTGGAGAGTGTTATGCTTGTCTAAACCGCAATATTGATTTCTATTTTCATAATATCTTTTTTCTTGGAGCACACTAGAGCATTTCTAACTTGCCTCACAAAATCTTTATATGGTTTAAATTGTGTGGTTTTGGGTTTTCTCTCTGTGCCTCCATGGCTCTTCAGGTAACTGTGGTTTGAGCAGAGCTGGAACCCATAACCACAGACATTCATTGAAAATGGCACTTTCAGGGACCGACTCAGTCTGCCAGCCCAGTCCTTACCTGGATTCATTTAAGACTATTACATGCAGCATTTTATAATGGCTTGAGGTAATGTGTTTTTGCTTCGGTCTGGTTCAGTGGTCACAAATCTATCAATAAAATAAGAATGATACTTCTTAGCGAAATAGGGGGGGAAAGTATGTCTGGCAAGTAATGTGAATGTCTGGCAAGGAATGTGAATGTCTATCTGGGCTGTGGCCTTCCAGAACCTTCTACGTGTAATGGTCTAATATCATACAAAGAGACGCTAGCGTCCCACCTTGTTCGATAAAGTCTCTTTTATATCCAAAAACCTCAGTTTTGTTCTCATTTTCTTCAGTAATCCACAGGCTCAAACACAGTCACAACAGTCAGACAAAAAAATCCAAATTGTATCCGTAAAGTTCATAGAAACATGTCAAACGATGTTTATATTTCATCCTCAGGTTGTTTTTAGCCTAAATAATCAATAATATTTCAACCGGACAATAACGTTGTCAATATAAAAGGTAAACAAGAAAGGCACTCTCTCGGTCGCGCACATGAAAAAGCTCTGTGACACTGCAGGGTCCACTCATTCAGACTGCTCTTACTCCCTAATTTTTCAGAATACAAGCCTGAAACTATTTCTAAAGACTGTTGACATCTAGTGGAAGGCATAGGAACTGCAATTTGAATCCTAATTCAATGGATACTGTAATGGCATTGAATAGAAAATGACAAAACAAAATCCTACTTCCTGAATGGATTTTTCTTCGGTTTTCACCTGCCAAATCAGTTCTGTTATACTCAGACAATATTTTAACAGTTTTGGAAACTTTAAGTTGTTTTCTATCCAAATCGACCAATTATATGCATATCCTATCTCCTGGGCCTGAGTAGACGGCAGTTTAATTTGGGCATGCATTTCATCCAAAATTCCAAATGCTGCCCCCTACCCTAGAGAAGTTAACTACACATGGTTGATGATATTACTAGTTTATCTAGCTTGTCCTGCGTTGAGTATAATCGATGCAGTGCCTGTTAATTTATCATTGAATCATGGCATACTTCGCCAAACAAGTGATATAACGAGCGCATTCGTGAAAAAGCACTGTCGTTGCACCAATGTGTACCTAACCATAAACATCAACGCCTTTCTTAAAATCAATACACAAGTATATATTTTTAAACCTGCATATTTAGTTAATATTGCCTGCTAACATGAATTTCTTTTAACACGGGAAATTGTGTCACTTTTCTTGCGTTCTATGTAACAGAGTCAGGGTATATGCAGCAGTTTGGGCCGCCTGGCTCGTTGCGAACTGTCTAGACTTTCTTCCTAACAAAGACTTTGCCAAACGGGGGATGATTTAACAAAAGCACATTTGCGAAAAAAGCACAATCGTTGCATGAATGTACCTAACCGTAAACATCAATGCCTTTCTTAAAATCAATACACAGAAGTATATCTTTTATATGTATATTTTAAAGTATATACCTGTATATTTCGTTAAAAGAAATCCAGGTTAGCAGGCAATATTAAACTAGGGAAATTGTGTCACTTCTCTTGCGTTCATTGCACGCAGAGTAAGGGTATATGCAACAGTTTGGGCCGCCTGGCTCGTTGCGAACTAATTTGCCAGAATTTTACGTAATTATGACATGCATTGAAGGTTGTGCAATGTAACAGGAATATTTAGACTTAGGGATGCCACCCGTTAGGTAAAATACGGAAACGGTTCCATATTTCACTGAAAGAATAAGCGTTTTGTTTTCGAAATGATAGTTTCCGGATTTGACCATATTAATGACCTAAGACTCGTATTTATGTGTGTTATAATTAAGTCTATGATTTGATAGAGCACTCTGAGCGGTGGTAGGCAGCAGCAGGCTCGTAAGCATTCATTCAAACAGCACTTTCGTGCATTTGCCAGCAGCTCTTCGCTGTGCTGTTTGACTTCAAGCCTATCAACTCCCGAGATTTGGCTAGTGTATCCGATGTGAAATGTCTAGCTAGTTAGCGGGGTGCGCGCTAATAGCGTTTCAACCGGTGACGTCACTCGCTCTGAGACCTTGAAGTAGTTGTTCGCCTTGCTCTGCAAGGGCCGCGGCTTTTGTGGAGCGATGGGCAACGATGCCTCGAGGGTGACTGTCGATGTATCTCCTGGAGCGAGGAGATGGACGGAAGCTATACTGGCAATACTAAAGTGCCTATAAGAACATGCAATAGTCAAAGGTATATGAAGTACAAATGATATAGAGAGAAATAGTCCTATAAGTCCTATAATAACTACAACCTAAAACTTCTTACCTGGGAATATTGAAGACTCGTGTTAAAAGGAACCACCAGCTGGTATATGTTCTGAGCAAGGAACTTTAAACGTTAGCTTTTTTACATGACACATATTGCACTTTTGCTTTCTTCTCCAACACTTTGTTTTTACATTATTTAAACCAAATTGAACATGTTTGATTATTTATTTGAAGCTAAATTGATTTTATTGATGTATTATATTAAGTTAAAATAAGTGTTCATTCAGTATTGTTGTAATTGTCATTATTATAAATAAAATTGGCCGATTTAATCGATATCAGCATTTTTTGGTCCTCCAATAATCGGTATTGGCGTTGAAAAATCATAATCAGTCGACCTCTAGTCATTATGGTGCTATCCAAGTATTAATAAGTAAAGGGGTATCCTTTAAAATCAAGGTGAGGAGAATGAGTTCTTGGGTGATTAGGTTCTGAGCCAAGTTGTTTATGTAATGTCCTTGCTCTCTTGCTCACTCTCCCCTCTCGCTCGCTCTCCAGGCTAAGAGACTGACAGCCCAGGCGAGGAGGCTGAACATCACGTTGAGGTTCCTTCCCAACACATTCACCAAGAGCAGAGAGAACTCCACCATCTGTCTCAAGAAGTAGGTTCCTCTTAGACATCAGGGCCATGTTCTGTAGGATACAACATACTAAAGTGTTTTACAACAGTTGTTTTTGGCTCAGAGAAGAAAGGCAATGTTTGCGTCCCCTCTTTATGAGGACCTCTAAACGTTCAGGTGGCTCTTTGACTTAAATCCAAAACCCATACTAGCACTCGACTCTATTTATAGCAAAGTTTAAAAACAACTTCTATGTTCAGTAAGGTGGTTGAGGATCCTCGTGTTGAGATCAGAAGTGTTTCTCTGCCACAGGATGGCGCTCTTAAGTTTTCACAATTCCTCACATACATTAAAAACAACTGTTATTGTATCTGTGGGGCATCAGTTCTCTGCATGTTTATGAAGGCACTACTCAACTCTGTATACCTGGCATGTGCTGTTTAGTCTTGAGAAGGCCTTACGGCTCAATTGTGTGTGTCGGCTCAGGCAAATTTTGGACATGTTGGACAAAGACTTGAAGCAACATTTGATTGGTCACTGGTGTGGAGTAATGTATTGCTGCCTGTGGCCTTCTGACCGGCTATGTAGGCTAAACCAACCCTGTCCATATGTCCTGGCCTCTCTGGGGGCATCATCATTTCCAACTTGTGATGTTTCACTGGACTTGGTGTGTTTCTATAGCAACCTGCTACCCCAACACTCATTAGTGTGAGACCTGCCATAGCCCTAATCCCAGACATGTTTTCCTTTGTTCCCCATTCCCTCCATTTCTCCTTCCTTTTCCATTTTCCTGGATTTCCTGCTGTGCTGCAGGTGGTCCCGTCTTTCCATATTTGACAACTTTTCCTGAAGGGATATCGTTCTGCTATTTCCTCTCTCTCTCCACCCCACATGGAAGAAACAAACATTTAACCCACAAGTTAACTAAAAAAAAACAGAACCTCTGTAATGTCAATCAAAGCTGTCGCTGAACGAAGTTAATGTTAGCCAGTCCACTCTTTTCCATTCTGAATATAATTCCCCTCAGGCCAGTCTGTCTCTCTGGTGTTTTGTAGTTGTAATTTGTGCATTATTGCCAGAAGGTAAGACTGCAATATGTAAGGGGAGCAGAGTAGCCAGGCTCCTTTCTCTTCCAGGAAGACAGCCTAGTATCTGGTTTTACATTTGGATGGAACACTGGGGGGGGGGGTCATTTATAATTTAGGGTTAAATACATAAAAATTAAATTACTGATAAATAAGTGGTTACATCCTAAATATCATGCAGTCAGTGTGCATAAAGTTCTATCTTGGGAGTTTTCAAGGAAGAGACAGATGATGATTCCCTAGGGATAGGAAATAAACTAAGGGTATCGACTAAACAGAGACTGGGACTACGGGTATCGACTAAACAGAGACTGGGACTAAGGGTATCGACTAAACAGATACTGGGACTAAGGGTGTCGACTAAACAGATACTGGGACTAAGGGTGTCGACTAAACAGATACTGGGACTAAGGGTGTCGACTAAACAGATACTGGGACTAAGGCTGTCGACTAGACGGGGGACTAAGGGTGTCGACTAGACGGGGGACTAAGGGTGTCGACTAGACGGGGGACTAAGGGTGTCGACTAGACGGGGGACTAAGGGTGTCGACTAGACGACAGCAGCAGGAGAAAATGGGTTTGAGAATTTACTTGGTGCATTATATAATAAGCAGATGTTGGAGCAGTGTGACTGCAGATGTTTAGCGACATATTCATGCTACACACACATGCTGCCAGAGAGAGGCCATCATTACACACACACAGCCAGAGGGGGCAGTCCTTACACACACACACATACACACAGCCAGAGAGAGGGAATCATAATTAGCGGCCAGCTATAGAGGCTTTTATCCTGGGCTAAGGTGTGTGCACAGCCACATGCACTGGCGTGCGTGCACCTGCCTGCCTCTCCCTGGTGACTGATGTCAAAGCAGGTTAAGGGTACACTAAAAGTGTGGAACTAGAAATGACAGGCCTGCAATACTTTTTAAACCAAATCAACCAGTGGTACACATATGTAATAGTTGGGGAATAGTGCCGTTTGGAACTCACCCTATACTCTTGTTCAAAAGTCAGCTGATTTATTGGTGGCTTCACTGGCTTGCGAACAGATCAGTTCATTTTTTTATGTAATAATTTGAATTGAAGTGTGGTTTGGAAATGTTTGGTGGCCTCCTGTTAGCAATGTTTTGTTCTCTTCTCTCAAGAAGAAGCTTGTTGAAGTTTTGTTCTCTTATCTTCTGAAGTCATGTATTCTTTTCTCTGCTGAAGAGTCAAGCTTGAATACTAGTGTTTATTGTCTTTCTTCCCCTTTGTTTGACTTTTCTGGATGGAAGACAACTGTTACTTACTAGTAATTCACACACACACACAACCGTTCAAAAGTTTGGTGTCCCTTAGACATTTCCTTGTTTTTGTGTTCATTAAAGTAACATCAAATTGATCAGAAATAGTGTAGATGTTGTTAATGACGATTGTAGCTAGATCCAAGTTTATCATTTTAAAAGGCTAATTGATCATTAGAAAACCCTTTTGCAATTGTTAGCACAGCTGAAAACTTGTGCTGATTTAAAGAAGCAATAAAACTCTCCGCCTTTAGACTAGTTGAGTATCTGGAGCATCAGCACTTGTGGGTTCGATTACAGGATCAAAATGGCCAGAAACAAAGACCTTTCTCCTGAAACTCATCAATCTATTCTTCTTCTGAGAAATGAAGGCTATTCCATGCGAGAAATTGCCAAGAAATTGAAGACCTCACACAAAGCTGTGTACTACTCCCTTCACAGAACAGCGCAAACTGTCTCTAACCAGAATAGAAAGGAGTTGGGAGGACACAGTGCACAACTGAGCAAGAGGACAAGCACATTAGTGTCTAGTTTGAGAAACGGATGCCTCACAAGTCCACAACTGGCAGCTTCATTAAATTGTACCTGCAAAACACCAGTCTCAACGCCAACGGTGAAGAGACGACTCCGGGATGCTGGCCTTCTAGGCAGAGCACGAGTTCTGGTTGGGGACTCCGTGTGTGTGTGTTACATACACACATTCAAAAGTTTGGAGTCACTTCGAAACGTTCTTGTTTTAAAAGAAAAGCGCTTTTTTTGTCGTCCATTAAAATAAACATCAAATTGATCAGAATTAGTTTCCCTTTTATTTGTGGGAGCTGAAGTCACCTTCTGAAATGGCAATGCAATGATATTCTGTCCGATGGCCTTGTGTCTGCATTTTGAACCCCATAATTCCATTGCCACCCCATTCCCCCAGAGTCTTGAAAACAATTTCATGCAAGAGGGTATAGCAGCCATACACATCATGTGTAGCAGCTCACAGGTGCCTGATAACCAGCTATCGAGCCAGCCATTAGGTCATTCGTTTAACTGCAACCCACGTGTTTGATCAACGTACTGTGTTTGTGGAATCCTTGTTGGCAGTTTGTTTGGGCACACATACTGATGCTGACTTCTATCAGTTGTATAATATTCTTCTATCTGCATTTACCCTCCATCTCAGTGCTTTATTTGAGAAATGATTACAGTGTGTGAGGTCACTGCGTTGGTAGATATGGTATTTGTTATGCGTCAGCGCCTCAAGGCTTCCATATGTTTTCATATTATGGAAGCCAGTTGTTAGGCTCTTGTTATACAGTACTAAATATAGAACCTTTTTAATAATAAAGTTTGTCATGGCAACATAACTTAGACATTGAGACCTTGGAACTGTGGTTGCCATAAGTTTGTGCTTGATAAGTGTTGTCGTAGTGCTGCCCAGTGATATGACTGGAGAGGATAAGACTGGCCACTTGAGATTGATGAGAGAGGACCTGCTTACGAATGATAGGAGCCCACTTCTGCACTAGGCTCTGCGTGCGTTCGCTCACACACCATTTTAGTAATTTACACACACACAATTTAAAACACCATGTTATTTCCAGGGCTCTGAGGTTTTTAGGTTGTTCGAGTTCAACATTTTGTCCTCCAGACAAGCAAAAAAAATATATAATGAATGTAGAGCACACAATATTACTTCCAGAGGCTTCAAAACCACATTGATCACAAGCTGTTCTGCTGCAGAATTCAGAAATCTGCTGTTTGATTCCCCTTCTTCCAAGCCATTCCCCACTGGGTTGTTGAAAGCAACGAGAGATTTGTAGGAACCCGGATTTGGCCTTAGCAACAACGAGTCCAACTAGAAGTTATCGGTCTGTTTTTTTTTGTGTTAGTGTTGGGCAGGTGGATTGTATTGGTCACATACACATGTTTAGCAGATGTTAATGCGAGTGTAGTGAAATGCTTGTGCTTCTAGTTCCGACAGTGCAGTAATATCTAACAATTCCACATCTACCTAATAGACACATCTAAAGGGATGGAATAAGAATATGTACATATAAATATATGTAAACATTATTAAAGTGACTAGTGATCAATTTATTAAAGTGGTCAATGACGTTATGTATGCAGCAGTCTCTGTGTTAGTGATGGCTGTTTAACAGTCTGATGGCCTTGAGATAGAAGCTGTTTTTCAGTCTCTCAGTCCCAGCTTTGATGCACCTGTACTGACCTCGCCTTCTGGATGGTAGCAGGGTGAACAGGCAATTGCTCAGTTGGTTGTTGTCCTTGATGATCTTTTTGGCCTTCTTGTGACATCGGGTGCTGTAGGTGTCCTGGAGGGCAGGTAGTTTGCCCTCTGTGATGCGTTGTGCAGACTGCACCACCCTCTGTAGAGTCTTGTGGTTTTGGGTGGTGCAGTTGCTGTACCAGGCAGTGATACAGCCCAACAGGATGCTATCAGTTGTGTATCTGTAAAAGTTTGTCCGGGTTTTAGGTGACAAGCCAAGTTGAAGAGGCGCTGTTGTGCCTTCTTCACATTTTATTTTTTTATTTCACCTTTATTTAACCAGGTAGGCTAGTTGAGAACAAGTTCTCATTTGCAACTGCGACCTGGCCAAGATAAAGCATAGCAATTCGACACATACAACAACACAGTCACACATGGAATAAACAAAACATAGTCAATAATACAGTAGAACAAAAGAAAACAGTCTATATACAGTGAGTGCAAATGAGGTAAGATAAGGGAGTTAAAGCTATAAATAGGCCATGGTGGCGAAGTAATTATAATATAGCAATTAAACACTGGAATGGTAGATGTGCAGAAGATGAATGTAGTAGAGATACTGGGGTGCGAAGGAGCAAAAAAAATACTGTATGGGGATGAGGTAGGTAGATAAATGGGCTATGTACAGGTGCAGTGATCTGTGAGCTGCTCTGACAGCTGGTGCTTAAAGCTAGTGAGGGAGTTATGAGTCTCCAGCTTCAGAGATTGTTGCAGTTCGTTCCAGTCATTGGCAGCAGAGAACTGGAAGGAAAGACGCCCAAAGGAGGAATTGGCTTTGGGGGTGACCAGTGAGAGAGATAATACCTGCTGGGGCGTGTGCTACGAGTGGGTGCTGCTATGGTGACCAGTGAGCTGAGATAAGGCGGGGCTTTACCTAGCAGGGACTTGTAGATAACCTGGAGCCAGTGGGTTTGGCGGCGAGTATGAAGCGAGGGCCAACCAACGAGTGTACAGGTCGCAATGGTGGGTAGTGTATGGGGCTTTGGTGACAAAACGGATGGCACTGTGATAGACTGCATCCAGTTTGTTGAGTAGAGTGTTGGAGGCTATGTTATAGATGACATCACCGAAGTCGAGGATCGGTAGGGTGTCAGTTTTACGAGGGCATGTTTGGCGGTGTGAGTGAAGGATGCTTTGTTGCGATATAGGAAGCCAATTCTAGATTTAATTTTGGATTGGAGATGCTTAATGTGAGTCTGGAAGGAGAGTTTATAGTCTAACCACATCGACATTGTCTGTGTGGGTGGACCATTTCAGTTTGTCCGTGATGTGTATGCTGAGGAACTTAACTTTCCACCTTCTCCACTGCTTTCCCATCGATGTGGATAGGGGGTGCCCCCTTTGCTGTTTCCTGAAGTCCACGATCATCTCCTTTTTTGTTTTGTAGATGTTGAGTGAGAGGTTATTTTCCTGACACCACACTCCGAGGGCCCTCACCACCTCCCTGTAGGCTGTCTCGTTGTTGATTGTAATCAAGCCCACTACTGTTGTGTTGTCTGCAAACTTTATGATTGCGTTGGTGTGCATGGCCATGCAGTCATGGGGGAACAGGGAGTACAGGAGAGGGCTGAGAACACACCCTTGTGTGGCCCCAGTGTTGAGGATCAGCAAAGTGGAGATGTTGTTTTCTACCTTCACCACCTGTGGGCGGCCCGTCAAGAAGTCCAGGACCCAATTGCACCGGGCGGGGTTGATGATAAGATTGGAGGGTACTATGGTGTTGAATGCGAGTTGTAGTCAATGAACAACATTCTTACATAGGTATTCATCTTGCATAGACACCATGGCTGGAAGGTAAGCAGGAATGCAAGTTGAATGGGGTTTCAATTGGACATCTCTTGATGAACTTGACTTATTACTGCAGACGGAGACAGGCCGACAGACAGTCAAGCAGGGAGACAGGCCGACAGACCGTTAAGCAGGGAGACAGGCCGACAGACCGTTAAGCAGGGAGACAGGCCGACAGACCGTTAAGCAGGGAGACAGGCCGACAGACCGTTAAGCAGGGAGACAGGCCGACAGACCGTTAAGCAGGGAGACAGGCCGACAGACCGTTAAGCAGGGAGACAGGCCGACAGACCGTTAAGCAGGGAGACAGGCCGACAGACCGTTAAGCAGGGAGACAGGCCGACAGACCGTTAAGCAGGGAGACAGACCGTCAAGCAGGGAGACAGGCCGACAGGCAGTCAAGCAGGGAGACAGGCCGACAGGCAGGGAGACAGGCCGACAGGCAGTCAAGCAGGGAGACAGGCCGACAGGCAGTCAAGCAGGGAGACAGGCCGACAGGCAGTCAAGCAGGGAGACAGGCCGACAGGCAGTCAAGCAGGGAGACAGGCCGACAGGCAGTCAAGCAGGGAGACAGGCCGACAGGCAGTCAAGCAGGGAGACAGGCCGACAGGCAGTCAAGCAGGGAGACAGGCCGACAGGCAGTCAAGCAGGGAGACAGGCCGACAGGCAGTCAAGCAGGGAGACAGGCCGACAGGCAGTCAAGCAGGGAGACAGGCCGGCAGGCAGTCAAGCAGGGAGACAGGCAGTCAAGCAGGGAGACAGGCAGTCAAGCAGGGAGACAGGCAGTCAAGCAGGGAGACAGGCAGTCAAGCAGGGAGACAGGCCGTCAAGCAGGGAGACAGGCCGTCAAGCAGGGAGACAGGCCGTCAAGCAGGGAGACAGGCCGTCAAGCAGGGAGACAGGCCGACAGGCAGTCAAGCAGGGAGACAGGCCGACAGGCAGTCAAGCAGGGAGACAGGCCGACAGGCAGTCAAGCAGGCCGACAGGCAGTCAAGCAGGGAGACAGGCCGACAGGCAGTCAAGCAGGCCGACAGGCAGTCAAGCAGGGAGACAGGCCGACAGGCAGTCAAGCAGGGAGACAGGCCGACAGGCAGTCAAGCAGGGAGACAGGCCGACAGGCAGTCAAGCAGGGAGACAGGCCGACAGGCAGTCAAGCAGGGAGACAGGCCGACAGGCAGTCAAGCAGGGAGACAGGCCGACAGGCAGT